>NC_043010.1:9731789-9734289 GCF_006345805.1 Octopus sinensis | reverse complement strand
TACAGGCATCCAGCAACAGGACCTCTGTAATGCCATGATGGACCGTGAAGTCTGGCGTAGCATGGTAAATTCCATTGTCTCGACCACGGTCGAACAATGATGATGATGATGATGATGGACTGGAGCAATGTGAAATTATGTATTTTGCTTAGCAACACAATACATTGCCTGGTTCCAGGAACTGAAATCACAATCTTATGATCACGTGTGCAACACCAGAACCACTAAGCTGCAAGTCTACACGCAAACGTGCATACAACTATATGTCTGTGTGTGTGTCTGTGTGTGTCTGCATGCAAGAGGAAAGAGAGAAAGGCAAAAGATGATCCTTAGAAGTGAGAAGCAGAGTTAGACTTGTAAGAACAAGAAGGAGTAAATCCTATGGAGATATCTTTATATATAAAAGTGAAGTTGTGTGTCTGTCTCCTACGATCTAGATTCCTAACTACTCCCACATTTTGCGGTGCAGTTTAACCAAAACCGGGTATTTTATAGTCGTAATTCATATCGAGCCCTTCTGGGTATTAGCACACGTCTACGATGAGTCTACGATTTTAAAAAAATTTACCATCATTTTTTTTCCATTTTAATGCATTTTTTCGCTATTATATAAGGGAAGTAACTCTCTAAAAATGTCTACGATAAGTCAACGATTTAAAAAAAAATTTACCATAATTTTTTTTCCATTTTAATGCATTTTTTTGCTATTTTTTGGCTATAACTCTCTAAAAATGCTTATATAGTTATTTCCCTTACAAACCCGAGCAACGCCGGGCGATACTGCTAGTATATTAATAAGAGTGAGATGGACGAACATCAAGATGCTGCAGTTTTTGTGATATCAATGTACCTTTAATTATCTCTTTCTCCATCTTTTCCTGTCACTTCATTTTCTTTTCTCCGTTTCCCTCCCCCCCACTTGACCTCTTTTTCTCTCTTTGAAGTCTTTATAAATTGCATCTTTACGTATAAAATAATTATTTCACTAAAATGACATATATATAACATCCCAATTCCCAATTTCTATTCCTGTATGTTATTTATTTTAATAATTACTGGTATCTTTATATATTATATATATGTAAAGCATAATATGTTATACATGTATGTATATTGTTGTAATTTTCATCTTAGCAAATAAATAAATAAATTGACATAATATAATGTCTAAAAGTTGATGAATACCACCGCTTGATCCCCTCCATTTTCTTATTGCTCTATATATAAATATATATATTGTAAGGATTTTGGGGACAATAACTGATGAGGAAACAGTACATCTATGTGTTGTGTGTGTATTTTCGGTTTGTACCTCTGTTGAGCTTCTGTTTTAATTCCTGAAACTCTCCATTTTCTGCTTATATATATATATATATATAGATAAGAAACATAAACATAACAACGTAAGAAATTTGAAAAGCTAAACGCGAAACCGGTCTTTCTTCTAAACTATGTCATTGTAAGAAAAAAATTTATAATATTCTTCAGACATATTGACTCAAATATATATTCTTTAACCTTTTAAAACAAGCCTTCTGTAGTTTTTTCACTTTTTACTATTTTCTATATATATGTATATATATATATACATATATATATAGATAAAGGGTGAAATATAATTAATTTAATAAAATCAACAAATTTCACCAAGTAGTATTTCGGTATGGAAAAGGACCATATTCGGTAAAAGTTTATATAATTATAACAATGTGGGTCTTTGCAACAAGTTGCTAGACCACATACTGAAAGTATTAGAAATAGCAGCCTGAGGACTGCTATTTCCTTTTACTACAAAAATATGTCTCCACAGACAACATTTTGCCGCATAATGAGTTACAAATACTGTTGTCTGTGGAGACATATTTTTGTAGTAAAAGGAAATAGCAGTCCTCTGGCTGCTATTTCTAATACTTTCGGTATGTGGTCTAGCAACTTGTTGCAAAGATCCTCATTGTTATATATATATATAGTAGAAAATACTTACCTAAGATACCATGCAATAGAACTGAACCTAAAGTTATGTGTCTGCAAAGCAAGTTTGTGAACCATATAGACATACTTTTACTTAATATATTTTGAGATTTCATACAATTCAATATATTTTTTAACGTTCTAAAATATGTACCAGTGACAAAATAGCTTTGAACCACCAATGTGCAGTTATATTACCAACCATTTCATTTGAGATAAGAGGAGATTTTAATAGTATATATTTTTCTCTTCTTACAGGTTTCCCTCATCAAGTATTTCATGTATTTCCAAGACCAAATTACCAGAATTCAAGGCAAAAGTGTCAAGAATTTTTTTTTCTCTGAAAAGCTTTATTCTGAGGACGACACAACTGTAATTATTTTGACCAATTCCCAGAGATATTTGGTAAAAGTGATGCATATTTCAATAGGACAACCACTTCATTTTGATGGACAACACATCAACCAACCATAAGAATCAAATCACTCACTAATCTCCAGTTTTATTTCCCCCCCACCCACCTACCACC
>NC_043010.1:9719289-9729289 GCF_006345805.1 Octopus sinensis | reverse complement strand
GCAAGGCAGCAAGCTGGTAGAAACATTAGCATGCCGGACAGAATGCTTAGCCAGACAGAATGCAAGGCAGCAAGCTTGTAGAAACATTAGCATGCCGGACAGAATGCTTAGCCAGACAGAAGGCAGGGCAGTGAGCTGGTAGAAACATTAGCATGCCGGACAGAATGCTTAGCCAGACAGAATGCAAGGCGGCGAGCTGGTAGAAACATTAGCATGGCGGACAGAATGCTTAGCCAGACAGAATGCAAGGCAGTGAGCTGGTAGAAACATTTGCATGCCGGACAGAATGCTTAGCCAGACAGAATGCAAGGCAGCAAGCTGGTAGAAACATTTGCATGCCGGACAGAATGCTTAGCCAGACAGAATGCAAGGCAGTGAGCTGGTAGAAACATTAGCATGCCGGACAGAATGCTTAGCCAGACAGAATGCAAGGTGGCGAGCTGGTAGAAACATTAGCATGCCGGACAGAATACTTAGCCAGACAGAATGCAAGGCAGCAAGCTGGTAGAAACATTAGCATGCCAGACAGAATGCTTAGCCAGACAGAATGCAAGGCAGCGAGCTGGTAGAAACATTAGCATGCCAGGAGAAATGCTTAGCCGGACAGAATGCAAGGCAGCAAGCTGGTAGAAACATTAGCATGCCAGGAGAAATGCTTAGCCGGACAGAATGCAAGGCAGCAAGCTGGTAGAAACATTAGCATGCCAGACAGAATGCTTAGCCAGAAAGAATGCAAGGCAGCAAGCTGGTAGAAACATTAGCATGCCGGACAGAATGCTTAGCCAGACAGAATGCAAGGCAGCGAGCTGATAGAAACATTAGCATGCCAGGAGAAATGCTTAGCCGGACAGAATGCAAGGCAGCAAGCTGGTAGAAACATTAGCATGCCGGGAGAAATGCTTAGTGGTATTTCGTCTGCCGTTACGTTCTAAGTTCAAATTCCGCCGAGGTAAACTTTGTCTTTCATCCTTTCAAGGTCGATAAATTAAGTACCTATTTCTTTACTACTCACAAGGGGCTAAACATAAAGGGGACAAACAAGGACAGACAAACGGATTAAGTCGATTATATCGACCTCAGTGCCTAACCCCGAAAGGATGAAAGGCAAAGTCGACCTCGGTGGAATTTGAACTCAGAACGTAACGGCAGACGAAATACAGCTACACATTTCGCCCGGCGTGCTAACGTTTCTGCCAGCTCGCCGCCTTAAATAAATTAAGTACCAGTTGCACCTTGGGGTCGATGTAATCAACTTAATCCCTTTGTCTGTCCTTGTTTATCCCCTATGTTTAGCCCCTTGTGGGCAATCAAGAAATAAGAATGCTTAGTGGTATTTCATTCATCTGTACGCTCCGAGTTCAAATTTCACCGAAGTTGACTTTGCCTTTCAGCTAATATTGGAGTCGATAAAACAAGTATCAGTTGAACACTGGGGATGGGTCGACGAAATCGACTTACCCCTCCCCCAAGACTGCTGGCCTTGTGCCCAAATTTGAAGCCAATATTGTGGTCATTGAGAACATTATTATGTTTTTTATAATTGCTCCAAACATCATTGCCACCACCAGCAAAACCACCGCCACCATCAACAACAACAACCCCACCATCACCACTACCATCCACCATCACCACCCCCACTACCACTACTGCCATTGCCACCAGCAGTACCACCATCAACCCTATCACCATTAGGTATCAATACCGTCATCTATTACAATCATAGTCAATATTAGTATTGTCATTGTTATTGTCATTAACCATCAGTACCATTACTGACAATCAAGCTAATGAGGGAGACACCACAGGATCACTTGGTCTGCTAAAAATAATAGCTAAAACTTCCTCAAATCACACACTTATGAAATGGGAGACTACATTCGATAATGTATTCCTAGACACCTTTTCTAAGATAGGACGGTCGTGATTGGAACGTCTTCGATCAAGATTGACTTGTAGCTAAATAACACCAGCATCGTCATCATTATCATCATCATCATCATCTTCATCTTCATCTTCATCATCATCTTCATCACTATTTTGTTGGTATCATCATCATCATCACTCTCATCACCCTTACCACTTTCCGTCGCCTCCTCCTCCTCCTCCTCTCCCTTCTTCATCATTGTTGTTGATGGTGGTAGCAGCATCATTGGTGGCATAGTTGTTGTTATCTGTTTCATCACCATCTTCATCATCATCACCATCATCATCATCATCATCATCATCACAATTATCATCACCACCATCATCATCATCATCATCATCATCGTCATCATCATCATCACCATCACCATCATCATCATCACCACCACCACCACCACCACCACCACCATCATCATCATCATCATCATCATCATCATCATCATCATCATCATCATCATCATCATCATTTTGTTTCATTTTATAACCATTGCTACACCATGCATATATATATATATATATGTATTAAATGCAGTGAATTGTCAGCTACATCTATAATATGCTAAACACAACAATTATAAGGCCAGAGTTTATATATTAGCTTGCAGAAATCACTGGACCATATTTTGAAGAGGCAGGGAAAAAATAAAAAACCCAATGAGAACATTGTTTTGCATTAGTTCGATGATAAAATTCAAAAAGAAATACAAGCATTGATCAGAGCTATTCATATCTAAATACAGATATGTACACAGGTGCAGTTGTGGCTGTATGGTGAGAAGTTTGCTTCACAAACACAAAATTCTGGCTTCAGTCTTGCTTCATTCTGGCTTCAGACACACAGAAGTCTTCAAGCAAAGACTTGTGAGATGCTTTGGTAGCCAGAAATGGAAAGATGCACGAAAGGCTGTGAGCTGGCAGAATCGTTAGCACGCGGGGCGAAATGCTTAGCGGTATTTCGTCTGCCGTTATGTTCTGAGTTCAAATTCTGCCAAGGTCGACTTTGCCTTTCATCCTTTCGGGGTCGATAAATAAAGTACCAGTTATGCACTGTGGTCGATATAATCTGAGTTCAAATTAAAGGGTTTTCAACAAAGACGTCGACCCCCACCCCAGGACTTATTCTTTGTAAGCCTAGTGCTTATTCTATCGATCTCTTTGCTGGACTGCTAAGTTACAGGGACATCAGCACACTAGTATCAGTTGTCAAGCAATGGCAGGGGGGACAAACACAGACACACATACTCACATAAATATGTAAATATGTATATATATGATGGACTTCTTTCAGTTTCTGTCTACCAAATCCACTCACAAGGCTTTGGTCGACCCGAGGCTATAGTAGAAGGCACTTGTCTAATGTGCCATGCAGTGAAACTGAACCCAGAACCATGTGGTTGGGAAGCAAGTTTCTTATCACACAGCTACATTTATATAAGATTATTAGGAAGTAAGGGATGACAGGGTATCTATGGTACAATCAATAATGCGGTTTCCAGAAGTTCATTAAGTGTAAAGTTCATGTCCTGTGGGAAGGCTTGTTTTCATATTATTGTCTTAGATTAGTGTTTGTAAATATCTGATACAGTTTATATTTAGAATTTCTAGAATTTATGTATAGCATTTATGCATACGCACACATATGTATATACAAATATAAGTAGTCATATATATATATATAATATATATAAAAACCAGCTTAGAGAAGAAGAAGAAACAAAACGAAACCAAACGAATCGAATTGAATCGACGCGAAGGCGCTCAGTCATACAATAGTGTAATAAATAAAATATATGCATACATACAAACATATATGTACATACCTACATCTACATGTATATATACATGTATATATAAATATATATACGTGTGTACAGGACACCACAAATAGACGTAGAACTCAACGAGAAACGAAAACGTAACAACAGCATGGAACGGACCATTCCTTTAACAACGAAAAAACAGAGTACAAGACAACTACACAAGGAAAAATCCCCTTCATCAGCCATCCCTAGTTCAACTCCAGCATGTTTCGAACGTGAGGACAGAACACGTCTCGTCGAACTAATCCTTCCTGCGAAAGAATTAAATAAAATTCCTTTGTAGAGGGGTAAAAACAAGGAAAAAAAATGTGACAAAAACAGGACGTAAAAACAATACAATTAAAAACAAATACAAAATAAAAATACAATTACAAGAAATACAGTACAAGAAGGAATAGAAACAGGACAGGAAAACAAATAAAGAGGGCCTATAAGCCTAGACGAGGAAAACATTTTTTTCACGAGCGCAGGAAGAAACATGTTTACCTGAATAAGGCCGCCGGCGAAAGGAAGTTCGTAGACCTGGCTGTGAGAGAGATGAGGAGGAGTGAGAGAGAGAGAGAGAGAGGAAGGAAGCATATATATATATATATATATATATATATATATTATATAGAATACAAATCTCAGAAGATGCTCAGATAAGAAGTTTTGTCTTTTCAACCTTGTTCATCTACTCTTCAATTTCTGTGCAGATCACAAACCCCTTATTAGTTCCTTTCATTATTCTGTCTATTTCATTACCATGCCGTCAAGTAAATATAGATTCAATAGTTTCGTCTTCCTTGTTGTTGCCTTAAGATAACCTTAGTTCATGCATTTCCTTAACCACAACACATTCATTCATTCATCTATTAAGGTTTATCACACAGTCACTTGTTTCTCTAATTTTGTTTTAGATTGTCTGACCGAAAACTCTCAGATTTTTCAATTCTATTTTACTGTTATCAATATTTGCTGTCTCGTTAAATTATGCTACACAAATCCCAAAAGAATATTTTTCTCCCTTGTGTCCTGACCACTATACCCCTTACGCTCTCTGCCTCACTCTATCTCTCTCTCTCTCTCTTGGCCTCACTCTGTCTGTCTCTCCCTCTCTCTCTTTTTTGATTACCATTCGCTTCACCGAGATTTCCCCCACCATTCATATGACATGTTATCTCTGGTTAAATACTGCAGTATTTGGCCTATGAACAGTGTATATCCATTAAACATAATACATAGATGGCTCTTTTGATTTAATACTTCTGCAGCCACATATATTATATATATATATACCTATCTATCTATCTATCTATCTATCTATTTATCTATCTATCTCTCTCGCTCTCTCTATCTCTCTCGCTCTCTCTATCTCTCTCTCTCTCTCTCTCTCTCTCTCTATATATATATATATAATATATATATATATATACTTGTAAGTAGTAAGGGATTACTCCAAACGTCTACCAGTTTGCTCTCAGTTAGGTATTCCAAATAGGTTATTCAACAGTTAATATATAAATCCAGTAATATTCTCATAAGATAAGAATTTAGAGATATATTCAATTGGATAATTCTAAATATATTACCTTATCCATATAAGTTTCCTGGAGCATATAATATCAACAATAATAATTATAAGGATTATTATGAAGTGGCAAAGCATTACCTTTAATTCTTTCCTTTATATATCTATATATACATATTTACATCAACCTTCATATGTTTCAACAGCACCAATTAGTACCCTTTGCAATTTCAACCCTGCTATAATACCAGCACAGCTTCTTCAGGGTCTTTACATAATATCCATTGATTTAACTGTTTAAAGTTTATCCTTTTTCTACTCTCTGTTGTATGACGCAGAGTTGTTTGTTAAATTAGGCATTAACTATCTTCTATACAAGTTTTGATTCGATAATCACTTACAGTCCAAAATTTTTATATCTGAGGGTAATGCAATAAATTCTAGACACGAACAAGCTTTGAGATGCTTGCACATGTATAAAATGAATAATAAATATTTAAACAACAGAATGTTTTGAAATATGCCACTTCATAATAATCCTTATAATTATTATTCTTGTGTGGCTGTGTGGTAAGTAGCTTGCTTACCAACCACTTGGTTTCAGGTTCAGTACCACTGCGTAGTACCTTGGGCAAGTGTCTTCTACCATAGCGTCGGGCCTACCAAAGCCTTGTGAGTGGATATAGTAGATGGAAAACAGAAAGAAGCCTGTCGTATACATATATGTGTGTATGTGTATGTATGTGTGTGTGTTTGTGTTTGTCCCCACAACATCGCTCAACAACTGATGCAGGAGTGTTTACATCCCTATAACTTAGCAGTTTGGCAAAAGGGACTAACAGAATAAGTACTAAGCTTACAAAGAATAAGTCCTAGGATCGATTTGCTCAACTGAAGGTGGTGCTCCGGCATGGCCACAGTCAAATGATTGAAACAAATAAAAGAATAAAAGTATAAATAAATAAATATATATGTATATATATATATATATATATATATGAGCAAAACGCCCCTGTCTAATGGACGGTGCTGAGTTGTCAAACATTTAAACCAAATTTTCTCAAAACAACTTGTCCGATTGTCCCATTTTGTGGCATTATTTCAAGCCAGCTGGGTTTTTTTTGCACAAACTGCATGTGCATTTTTCTCGCGTACACGTAGTATCAATCGCAACAGCTGATGTACTTGCACGTACAAATGCATGTTCCCATGGCTTTATCGATCACATTCTCACCTGGAATCGATTTTTGTAATTTTTTCAAGACTTATACACGACTTATATCAAATTTGAGTGCAAACAGATGGAGGATGCACAAGATCCTAGAAGACATACACAGACAGATAGATAGAATGGATTTTATATAATAGATATGTGTGTGTGTGTATTATATTTAATATATATATATATATATATTATATATATATGTATGTAGGAAGGGCATCCAGCTGTAGAAACACTGCCAGATCAGACTGGGCCTGGCGCAGCATTCTGGCTTCCCAGACCCCAGTTGAACCGTCCAACCCATGCTAGCATGGAAAACAGACGTTAAACGATGATGATGATGATGTATGTATGTATACATCAGCTGAATTTATATTTGTGAAATTTGCAATCGCAGCTGAGTATTCCAAAATCATATCCATCATCGTCGTTGTCATCATCTTCGTCGTCGTCGTCGTCGTCCTCCTCCTCCTCTTCCTCCACTTCAACATCATCATAAATTTAATATCCATTTTCCATGCTGACATGGGTTGAACACTTTGACAAGAGCTGGCAAGCTTGAGGGCTGCACCAGTTTCCACAGTCATCTGTTTCAGCATGGTTTCTAAGGCCGGATGCTCTCCCCACAATGCCAATCACTTTACAGAATATACTGGGTGCTTTTTTACACGGCACCAGCAGAGGTTGCCTTTTGCATGGTGGCAGCATGTAACAAAATTCTCAGGTAAACAAGCATGACACAATTTGAATTACAGGTAGAATCCAAAGAGAGACAAAGAGAGACAAAGAAGAAACAACTCTACTACTGGAACATTATCAAATCTGAAAACATAAAAATCAAAATTAGCCTCATTCAGATTTGAACTCGGGGCACAGAGAAGTAGAACTAATACTGCATGGCATTTTAATGCAAAACAAACTTGCAGACTTCAGCTTTCCAGAAGTTCATATAACCTATATCACGTGATCACGTGACCGACCAGACCATCAAATGTTGTTACACATCGCTGGTCACAATGCGTTCGCATTGTTTTAGCCTTTGAATGACGCCACCCCGCTGGCTAAGCGAGCAGGCCAACAGAAGAAAGAGTGGTGAAAGAGTACAGCAGGGATCACCACCCCCTGCCAGAGCCTCGTGGAGCTTTTAGGTGTTTTCGCTCAATAAACACTCACAACGCCCGGTCTGGGAATCGAAACCGCGATCCTGCGACCGCGAGTCCGCTGCCCTAACCACTAGGCCATTGCGCCTCCACATAACCTATATATTCCTGTTATATGTTAAGGAGATAGGATTGATATTTAACCGACTGAGAAAATGCTATTTAACTTCTCTATGAAACATAGATATTTACATATATTTACATATTAAATAACTTTTTCCCTGTTGCACCATAATTTATAAAGTCAACACCAGTTCAAGTTAGAGCATTAAGAAAAAGAAACAAAAACAAAAACCGTAAAAATGCAAAAATAATAAAATAGGTTGAAAAATTCTTTGTAATGCCTATAAAAATTATTTACAACACGGTGGTGCCCCAGCATGGCTGCGGCCTTCGGGCTAAAACATTTTTAAGGATTTAAGGATTTAACACAGTTATTATTGTTAAGCATCAAAGCCAACCTGACCCTACAAACCTACAGTCAAAGGTGTGTCATTAAGGAGCATCATATCTTTTAGAATTATGCTGGATTACATAAACTAATGTGCTCTTTATTTAAAACAGCAGTGTGTAGATTGGGAGGAGGTTTGGTTGCTATTTCTAGCAGAATGGTAATCCAATAAAGGCTCCCATTTTCAGTTGATTCGAGAGTCATACATTTGAATCAGTTTGATGCTGGCCTCAGATTTTGTTACCGGCTCACCGATAATCGGTGGACGCACGCAGTTGTCGAGTGGTACCCACGTGAGCGGAAAAGACCACCCGGAAGACCTCCACGACGGTGGAGTGACGATTTCAAGAGGACGATTGGGATCACATGGATGAGAAAGGCGCGATCCAGAGAGGAGTGGACAGCATGCTGTGACCAGCGGTGTCAAATGGACGCCTGACGGACTGGTCGGTCAAAGTGATCAAAGTGATGTAATGTAATTAGCAGTGGTGATGGGTATTCTAGAAGGGCTGTTATCAGAATAAAAACAGGTTGGAAATGTTAGTGCGAATACATCTGCTGGAAACAAAGAGCTTCTTCTCAAAGTAAAAGGCAGATTGTGCAATGCTTTTGTATGAAGTGCAATGCTGCATGGCATTGAGATGTGGGCTTTGAATGCAGATGACTTGCAAAAACTAGAAAGAGGTAAAGTGAATTTGCTTTGCTTGAGGTATCTGTTTTATGAGCATGAAAGATTAAGTGCTACCGAACCTGAACAGAGAGATGAACTTGGTATAAGAGGAATCAGACGTAGTGAGCAAGACTACAACTAGTAACTGGTTAGGAGATGTGATGAGCAGGAAGCAAAATGAAGGGCTAAGCACTGAAAGTAAATACTGTTTACTGTTTTACTCGTTTCAGTCATTTGACTGTGGCCATGCTGGAGCACTGCCTTTAGTCGAGCAAATCGACCGTGGGACTTATTCTTTGTAAGCCCAGTACTTATTCTATCAGTCTCTTTTGCCGAACCGCTAAGTGACGGGGACGTAAACACACCAGCATCGGTTGTCAAGCAATGCTAGGGGGACAAACACAGACACACAAACACATACACACACACTTATATATACATATATACGACAGGCTTCTTTCAGTTTCCGTCTACCAGATCCACTCACAAGGCATTGGTCGGCCCGGGGCTACAGCAGAAGACACTTGCCCAAGATGCCACGCAGTGGGATTGAACCCGGAACCATGTGGTTGGTTAGCAAGCTACTTACCACACAGCCACTCCTGCGCCTATGGTATGTTTATTGTAACGTACAATAAGTAAGACAACCAGATAACAGTAAAAACAATGCAATGAATTAAAAAATCTCTTTATGAACCAACAATCAACATTCCTTGTACACTAACCAACTGACATTTTGTGACTTCACTGTGAACTAGCAAGAACTTAACTCAGAACTCTCAACTCACTCGGACCGTTACTATTTATATTGGGTTGTCCGGAAAGTTTGTGCTGATTTTTAAAGGAAAGAAAAAGGTCAATAAATATTTGCTGCTACATTTTTAATCGACCAAATATGAACCATTTTGTTGCACAATGCATTTCCTTTTTTCCTTTAACTTGAAAATACCCTCTTCCCAGAACTGAGGTGGTTTCATGGCAAAGAATTCATTAAGGTATCTTTTTATGTCATCCAAGGAATTGAAATTTTTACCATTCTGACTATTCTGCAGAGTCCTGAATAAGTGGAAATCCAAAGAAGCAATATCTGGTGAATATGGGGGTGGGGTAACACATCCCAGCTGAGCTGCAACAATTTTTGTCTAGTTTCCGAAGAAATGCGGGGTCTTGCATTATCATGTTGGAAAACAACATCCTTCCTGTTGGCCAATTCTGGATGTTTCTCTTGAATTGCTGCATGCAGT
>NC_043010.1:9709289-9711789 GCF_006345805.1 Octopus sinensis | reverse complement strand
TAGAAATATTATCATGAAAGTGTTAATATAGTTTTGTTGGAAGCTTGCTAAATAACCTCAATAAAAATGAGATAAATTGCCTTAATTTTGAATCCTATATAGTGTTCTACTCTAAAGTTGAAGTGAAAGTATATCCTATTTGAGAAGCTCCTCCAATGGATTTAAATTCTATTTGAACCAAACTGATGTATCCAATGGATTTACCAAGTACTTTAATTCCTTATGATATCTGTAGAATTATTAATCCCCAGTTTCATTTGATATGGCACATGCAGTTTTACATAATATCAGCATTGTTGTGACAAGATTTAAACCACAGTAAGATTAAAATGCTCTTCTATTGACTACAAAAATACCAGTTTAAAATTTTCTGCGGCAAATCTACCTTTTCCTAATTAAAAATACAAATTACTGACTAAGAGTTCTCATATAGGAAACCTGTTGACTTCACAAACAGTCAATAGTTCTTGTTAATTATCTCCAAGACATCTCTCCTGTGTCAAACCTATAACAAAAGCCATTCCAGTTGTAACCATCATATCTTTTTTTCCAAGCTAGAGTAATTAGGACTGGCTTATCATCCAATATGTACTTCCTTTTTTTAAAATAGGAGTGACGTGAGGGAACTTATAACTATTATTTCTAGCAGGTCAAGCAATCTTATAATGCCTTCTCTAACAGTTGCTCTTTGGTTTCTGTCCTATCCTGATTGGGCAGGCATAGGATCAAATATATGCCAATGATGAGCGTCCTGTAGGTTCTCTGGTGTTATATACACTAAACTATATTAGCCAGTGGGCCCTTTATTAATATATTCATGTGTGATTTGGCTACCCTTTCTAGCATGTTGAGGGACTAGATAGAGCTGTGATTCTCAACAAGGGCTCACATGGACCTTGTGGGTCTTTATAAGATTTTGTCATTAAGATTTATGTGCAATAAATCAGTTACATTTCTACAGTGAACAAAATATATTAACAATTTTTTTTATACAATACCAAATAATATCTGTATATATAAAAGTAAGGTTTTGTGTCTGTCTCCTACGATTTAGATTCCTAACTACTCCCACATTTTGCGGTGCAGTTTTACCAAAACCGGGTATCTTATAGTCGTGATTCATATCGAGCCCTTCTGGGTATTAGCGTGCGTCTACGATGAGGCTACGATTTAAAAAAAAATTTACCATCATTTTTACGATGAGTCAACGATTTAAAAAAAAATTTACCATCATTTTTTTTCCATTTTTAAAAATATTTTTTGGCTATAACTCTCTAAAAATGCTTATATAGTTATTTCCCTTACAAACCCGAGCAATGCCGGGCAATACTGCCAGTTTAATTATAAAACTGCTATATGATTTTTCAAAATATTGAACTGCTATGGTGATCTGGTAGAGTAAAACAGGAAGCAAAAGGTGTTCATAGGCAAAAAATGGTTGAGAACCTCTGACATAAAGAATCCATCAATGGGCCAAAAAAGAGCTTCCCTCTAGGTCAATACTTACTACTAGTTAATCAGTGGTATTTGTACGATAACAAAAATATACCAATATGTTTTCTTCATAGAATAGAATGACCACAGGCAATGAATTGGTAGGTTCATTAGATTGTTAGACAAAATGCTTTGCAGTGTATTTTCCATTCTTCTGCACTGGTAAAAGCCAACAATGTCTAAAAATTAGCTGACTCAGTTCTATATAAAAAATGCCACATTGACCATATTCTTTCCTTTATCTTTTCTTCTTTTGCTTTGGCAGAAGATTTGTTTTGGTTCTGATGAAGCATTGGACCACTGGTTCCCAATATTTTCAGCTGATCAACTAATCAGTTGATAAGATTGAACCATGAACACATACAAGCATGTATCTGAAACAGCTGTAAGCCTATAACAGATAAATAAATGCATGAGAAACATTATTTCTGTCTATTATATGTACCACTCAGTAAAAAGTTACAATCTCAACCGGGTATTGAAACAATGGATTTAAAAATTTAACTGGTAATGGACTTTGATTTAGATTACTTGGAGTACAAGTCTAGTCACAAAACTTTTATGTTAACCTGGTGTACATTTAAATTAATTTAAAATTCCTAAACTAAAACTAATTTGTTTACAATAATTTTTTCCTTACAATATCATCATCTAACTTCGATCTTATTTTGTTTTCAAGAATAATAATACACTTATAGAAGATGGTGTAAACAAAACTTAAATTCTGACACTGTTAGTGTACCAAACACTACAGGTTTGGGCAATATCAGCTGTTTTGTTGTTAATCACTGAAATCGTTCAATGTGAAAGGTTGTGTGTTGATATTTTGCTCAATGAAATCTTGTAATTTTCTTAGTTATGTGCTTAGATATTTTATCTAAAATCTAATTAGTGTTGATCTTAAAAATCTATTTGTATTTTGAACTGAATTACACGGTCGGTATGCCTAATATGAGTTGTACTAATATTAGTCATAGTATGGTCAGTATGGTAGGACACCCAATGA
>NC_043010.1:9701789-9706789 GCF_006345805.1 Octopus sinensis | reverse complement strand
CTGGGAAGCCAGGAGGCTGCACCAGGCTCCTGTCTGATCTGGCAGTGTTTCTACAGCTGGATGCCCTTCCTAACACCAACCACTCCGCGAGTGTAGTAAGTGCTTTTTACGTGCCACCGGCACAGGTGCCAGGGGGGTCTGGCAGCGGCCACAATCGGTTGGTGCTTTTAACGTGCCACCGGCACGGAAGCCGGTCAAGGCGGTGCTGGCATCGGCCACGTTCAGATGGTGCTGTTTACATGCCACCGGCACAGATATATATATATACATGTATGTATGTATGTATGTTTGTATAAAATATGGGGGTTTAGTTCCTACGTGATCTAAACGGATAGGTGTGCTTCTTCATCTTAATATTGTGTGATCATTTTTAAGCAAGCATCTCTGTCCTACAAGAAGAGTCCATTCACTTCTAATTTTCCATGGAAACATGTTCATCGACAGGGATATATTACTTTGCTGGGGAAACACGTAAAGTTTAGTGGCAGGAGAAAAATCTGGCTATAGAAAATCTGCTTCCACCTGACCCAAAACAAGCATGGAAAAATTCAGTGTCACAATGACAATGACAACAACGATGATGATGATGATGATGATGATGATGATGATGATGATGATGATGATGATGACGATGACGATGATGGTGATGAAGACAAACACTGTATATGTTTGAACATGTAAATATACTTCGCTCTACTGAATATTTTTTAAAGTTCCCATGCTGTGTTAGTGTATTAGTTTTGTTTGTAAGTTTTATTTATTTATAAGATTTTGTAAGTTTTATTTATTCATTTATTTATACCTCGTTCAGAGATTTATTATTTATTTAGTTTATTTATTAAGTTTATTATTTATTTATTTAGTTTTTTCTTAAATTCCTTCCTACATATTTTTGAGCAGTGGATATAACTGTTGTCATTACCAGGTAGCATATTAAGTCTGCCGAGAGCCTTTGTGTGTGTCTGTATGCGTATATATATATATATATATGCATATATATATATATATATACGCATATAAACACACACATATATCTATGTATATACATACATACATACATATATATTTATACATACATATATATATATACACACATATATAACATATACATATATATATATATACATATTGTACATATATATATATATATATATATATATATATATATTGTACATATATCCATGTATGTATGTATGTATGTATGTATGTATGTATGTATGTATGTATGTATGTATGTATGTATGTAAGGCAACAGCTTCCCATAACTGCTAACTATCACAGCAGTAGAATTAATTCTGACAGGAACTGCATTTCTTACAAGTGGGGTTTTTTTTCTTTCCTTTTCATTTCTTTTTGTTTTTTTTTTTTTGTTTATTATCATTTTGTCCTCATTGTTAGGATGTTATATGTTAGTCTTTAGATATTGGTTCAACCTACTTTGGCACCATCATGTTGGAATAATGACTATGAACTGTTTAAAGTCATTTGTAAATCAGCAGTTCTTATAATAACACAAAAGGTTGCAAATTTAACAAAGGGTCTTGAATCAGTTGACTGAGCTATGAGTAAAATACCTTGTGGTATTTCACATCCAGTGCACAGTGCATAAATCT
The DNA here is from genome assembly GCF_006345805.1 of Octopus sinensis. NCBI lineage: Eukaryota > Metazoa > Mollusca > Cephalopoda > Octopoda > Octopodidae > Octopus > Octopus sinensis. The sequence goes on along the minus strand of NC_043010.1, from coordinate 9,705,176 downwards.
CATTGCGGTTCTACAAAGCTGACACTTGAGAAATTTTGTCCTTTTATACCTGTGTAAAAAGGCTTCAAATTTATTAGAGAGAGAGAGAGATGAATAATTAATCACATTGAACTGGTATTTCACCGATATATATTCCATCAAATTCAGAGGTATTTCGTCTGCCGCTACGTTCTGAGTTCAAATTCTGCCAAGGTCGACTTTGCCTTTCATCCTTTCAGGGTCGATTAAATAAGTACCATTTACGCACTGGGGTCGATATAATCGACTTAATCCATCTGTCTGTCTTTGTTTGTCCCCTCTGTGTTAAGCCCCTTGTGGGTAGTAAAGAAATAGGTATTTCGTCTGCCGCTACGTTCTGAGTTCAAATTCTGCCAAGGTCGACTTTGCTTTTTATCCTTTCAGGGTCGATTAAATAAGTACCAGTTATGCACTGGGGTGGATATAATCGACTTAATCTATCTGTCTGTCTTTGTTTGTCTTCTCTGTGTTTATCCCCTTGTGGGTAGTAAAGAAATATAATTATGCTAATTTTAATACCATGGCTTACTATGTGTGGTGTACAGTTGAGAAAGACAACAACCACTCTACATGCAACAACAAGTGGTGGCCAAGGTCAAGGAGGTATTCAAAGATCTTTCCAGGGATACAGTGAGAAACACATGCACCAGGTCCCAGAACCACCTTGAGACTATGATGGAAGTTGAACCATAGTCTAGTTAATATTATTTGGTTTAAAAAATTTTTTTGATGGGATATTGTGCTTTCTTTTCCTTTTATGCAATTTATCAAATTTAGCCCAAACATCCTCTATATTCTAATCTATAGCAGAGATACAATATGCTAACAGCTTACCTGTATAAAGTCTATAGATTATATATAATGATATTGTGTGCATGTAAGAATATAGATACATATAATGTTAATATAAATGTCAACCGTTTTGCTCAAACTTTACATAGAGAAGTATTGAACACACTGCATCTACTACAGAGCACAGCATATATATATTTCTTAATAATATAATAAAAATTATGTTTCTGACACTGATAGTGCACTTTAATGTGGAATGAGCTGAGTGCAATATTAATTTTATTGTTTGTATTCTTTTACCAAACAATGAATCTAAATCTGACACTTGAGTGACTTCGTAACTTAGACCCTTCCAGCCAAAGAAAATAATGTTTGCCTACATACTACAGTCTTTCCGCTTCACTTGTGAGTGCACATATGCATGAAACTGGAGATCTTTGGTCTGAAAAAATACATCAACCGACATTTAATGAAATCTATGTTTTTGCATATATGTTGAATGTATGCCTCACTTGTGCATCAAATCACTTTACATGTTTGTATGTATATATGTATGTATGCACGTATGTATATGTTGTGTGTATATGTATATATATATGTATATATATATGTATATATATATATATATATATATATATATATATGTGTGTGTGTATATATATATATATATGCAAAGAGAGAGAGAGAGAAAGTGAGAGAGGCAGAGACAGTGAAACATCTATACATGCATGCATATGCACTTACAGACATGTATATGAATGCATGACAGTGTATGTGTATATGATATGTATATATATATATATACACACACATACACACATGCATATATGTATATATATACGTATATATATATGTGTATATATATCTATATATTTATATACATATATGTATATATATATATATACACATGTATATATATATGTGTGTGTATATGTATATATATATATGTATATTTATATATTTATGTATGTATATATGTATGTGTGTGTATGTATGTACACACACACGCACACACACAATGCACATACACAGTACACTTGTAGTATGTGTGTCTGGTGTCATTGAAGCAACGTAGTTAAATTGTGGGTATGGTGCTGTAGTGGTCAAATATCTTTATAGTAGTATGAGAAATTGATATTAACTAAACAATATATAAAAAAATATCAAAAATATCAAAATATATCAGAATAACATAACAAGCAAAGACAATATGAATGTAATTTGGAAAATTTTTCCATTTATTTATTTATTTTTGTTGCTGGTTGAAGTTTTAATATTAAACTGAGGCAACAAAAGTAGCCATTTGGACAGATAAATGGAGTAGCAAAAATATGTATAGAAATTTAGGCGCAGGAGTGGCTGTGTGGTAAGTAGCTTGCTTACCAACCACATGGTTCCGGGTTCAATCCCACTGTGTGGCATCTTGGGCAAGTGTCTTCTGCTATAGCCCCAGGCCGACCAAAGCCTTGTGAATGGATTTGGTAGACAGAAACTAAAAGAAGCCTGTCGTATATATGTATATATATATGTGTGTGTGTTTGTGTGTCTGTGTTTGTTCCCCTAGCATTGCTTGACAATTGATGCTGGTGTGTTTACGTCCCTGTCACTTAGCGGTTCGGCAAAAGAGACCGATAGAATAAGTACTGGGCTTACAAAGAATAAGTCCCGGGGTCGATCTGCTCGACTAAAGGCGGTGCTCCAGCATGGCCGCAGTCAAATGACTGAAACAAATAAAAGATAAAAGAAAAGAAAAGATATATATATAAAGAATTAAGTTAAAGTGGTTTTATTGTGTCTGGGAAGAGTCATTCTCTTTTAGTGCTTTATTAATTTAACATACACACTGGTTTGATTTCCACTCATTTACTCATTATTTCTAACTAAAATTTTCGTTGTATCTTGCAACATTTTCAAAAGTTGTTCAACACATGAACTACCATAAAGAATCTTGCAAACCACATACAAAAATGAAATAAAGTTAAAGTGAATTAACTAACGAATATGTGTAGCCTGAATCATATTACTTGGTAATTTAGTATTGTGAAATTATGTTGTAAGCACTTTTGGTTTACAAAGATATCCAAAATGTGTTTTATATCTGCTTAGCACGTCGGGTGAAATGCCTAGCAGTATTTCGTCTGCCATTACGTTGTGAGTTCAAATTCTGCCGAGGTCGACTTTGCCTTTCATCCTTTCGGGGTCGATAAATTAAGTACCAGTTACACACTGGGTTCGATGTAATCGACTTAATACCTATGTCTGTCCTTGTTTGTCCCCTCTGTGTTTAGCCCCTTGTGGGTAGTAAAGAAATAGGTATTTCGTCTGTCACTACGTTGTGAGTTCAAATTCCACCGAGGTCGACTTTGCCTTTCATCCTTTCGGGGTCGATAATTAAGTACCAGTTACACACTGGGTTCGATGTAATCGACTTAATACCTATGTCTGTCCTTGTTTGTCCCCTCTGTGTTTAGCCCCTTGTGGGTAGTAAAGAAATAGGTATTTCGTCTGTCACTACGTTGTGAGTTCAAATTCCACCGAGGTCGACTTTGCCTTTCATCCTTTCGGGGTCGATAAATT
>NC_043010.1:9669289-9696789 GCF_006345805.1 Octopus sinensis | reverse complement strand
GAATATGTTTGTGTGTCTGTGTTTATCCCCCCAACATCGCTTGACAACCGATGCTGGTGTGTTTACATCCCCATAACTTAGCGGTTTGGCAAAAGAGACCAATAGAATAAGTACTATGGCATCATGTGAAAATACTTCAACTTTCAACAAATATAAGATCGAGGCTTTCAAGACATCAATCAGCTGAACTATTTCAGTCCCACTTGGGCAAGTGTCTTCTACTATAGCCTCGGGTGGACCAAAGCCTTGTGAGTGGATTTGGTAGATGGAAACTGAAAGAAGCCCATCGTATATATGTATATACATGCGTGTGTGTGTTTGTATGTGTGTGCATGTGTTTGTGTGTCTGTGTTTGTCCTCCCAACATTGCTTGACAACCGATGCTGGTGTGTTTACATCCCCGTAACTTAGCAGTTTGGCAAAAGAGACTGATAGAATAAGTACTAGGCTTACAAAGAATAAGTCCTGGGGTCGATTTGATTCGACTAAAGGCGGTGCTCCAGCATGGCCACTGTCAAATGACTGAAGACAAGTAAAAAGAGTAAAAAGAGAGCTATGCTTGAATATAATAAACCCATTACCTATTTTGGTGAGCAGTTTTGATAGCAGTATCGACTTGGCTAGCTGTGTCATCGTCATTAGAGAAATATATATTTCTTTACTGCCCTCAAGGGGCTAAATATAGAGGGGACAAACAAGGGCAGACAAAGGGATTAAGTCGATTACATCGACCCAGTGCGAAACTGGTACTTTATTTATCGACCCCGAGAGGATGAAAGGCAAAGTCGACCTCGGTGGAATTTGAACTCAGAACGTAAAGGCAGAACGCCCGGCGTGCTAACGATTCTGCCAGCTCGCCGCCTTATTAGATAAATATAGACAACAAACAAGATGCAAATATCAATATGAATGAAAGGAAAACTGGGAGAAAAATACCCCCACTACCCCACCTCCACTACTTCTGAAAATACCCCCACTACCCCACCTCCACTACTTCTGAAAAGTTTCCACTGCTAAAGAAAGAAAGAAAGAAAGAAAGAACTAAAAATGAAAAAAAATGAATAAATAAATATCTAGGCTGTACCACACACCTAAAGTATGAAGCTGTAATAGTGTGTAGGACACATCATTCATTCATTCAGCCAGCCAGCCATCTCTCCCTTCCTTCTTTCAGTAATTCATTCATTCTTTCATTCATTCATTTTATCCCCCTCTTCCCCATTTCCACTCTCGCTCTCGCTCTCGCTCTCTCTCCCAGTTCAAGCAGTGAGATAGGCTAAAAGTGTGAAGAAAAAAGGATATCTGTTAGATTGATATCAACTCCTTGTGTGTGTGTGAGGAGAGCTGAGCTGTGAACAAGTAAAATGTCAAGTTAGATCAGGCCAGCCAACCATCCATCCAACCATCCAACCATCCAGGCCATTGAGGGGAGTTCAGTGTCAGGGGGGAGCCGCAGGATGGGGTTGGGGTGCCGGGGGGGGGAAGAGGACAACATTGAAAAATAGTAGGAGGAGAAGGGAAGAAGAATCTCTTCCTCTATCAGTGAGGACTATCTTCTGCCGCCTTTATTAAGTGATCCATTTCCTTGCAATATCAGACAATCAGAAAATTGATGAGAGACCAGTTTCCAGTCAGTCACAGTTCTTCTATATTGTACGATATGGCTCTAAGTGGTGGTGGTGGTGGTGGTGGTGGTAGAGGTGGTGTAGTTGAGCTGTAATAATTACGGTGGTGGTGGTGGTGATGGTGGTGGTTGTGGTGGTTGTGGTAGTGAAGGTGGTTGGGGGTGATGAGAATGGTTGTGGCAGTAGTAAGGAGTGATGTTAGTGGAGGTAGTGGTGGTGGCATTAATGGTGTTAATGCTGGTACTGATGCTGGTGGAGGTGGTGTTGAACTCTGTTGATAAACAGAGGGGGTGGTGGTGGGCTGCGATGATGTTAGCTGATGGTTATAGTGATGATGATGACGGTGGTGAATGTGGTGATGGCGATGGTTTTTTTTGTTTTGTTTATGCTTGTAGTGAAGATGGTGTCCTGAAGTTTATATTGAGCTGCGATGGCAGCAGTGGTAGTAGTAGTGGTCGTGGTGGTAGTGGTAGGGTGACTGTAGTGGTGGTGGTGGTGGTGGTGGTGGTGGTAGTGGTGGTGGTGGTGGTGATACTGGTGGTGGTGATAGTGGTGACATTAGTGGTAGTGGTGGTGGTGGTGGTGGTGGCAGTAGTGGTGGTGGTGGTGGTAGTGGTGGTGGTGGTGGTAGTGGTGGTGGTGGTGGTGGTGGCAGTAGTGGTGATGATGATGGTGGTGGTGGTGGTGGTGGTGGTGACAGTAGTGGTGGTGGTGGTGGTGGTGGTGGTAGTGGTGACAGTAGTGGTGGTGGTGGTAGTGGTGGTGGTGGTGGTAGTGGTGGTGGTGGTGGTAGTGGTGGTGGTGGTGGCAGTGACCAGTGGTGCTGGTGGTCTTGGTTGTGTTGGTGACAGTGGCGGAAGTTGTGGTGGTGCTGATGCTGGTGGTGTTGGCGGTGGTGGCATCGACAGTGGTGGTGGCGCTGATGATGATGGAAACGGGGGGGGGGGGGTTGTAGTGGTGTATGATAATTGTGCTGTAGTGTGATTTATTCAACATGATGGTGGTTGGTGGTTGTCATGATGATGTTGTGGCATTAATTATGATGATGATTTTGCAACAATGATAGAAATAATTTTTTTATTTTTTTGCAATGGTAATTTAGTAGGAATATTTGAAGAAACGCAGTATTGGTGACCATCTCTGTTCATGTCATTATTTTTTTGTTGTTTAGCCCTAGGTCAACCCTGATCCTGCAGGCAGACCTATGATCAAAGACATTCCAATTCTGATCCAGCTGACCTAAGATGAAAGGCATTCCATTCTTGATCCAACAGAACCATTTTCAAAGACATTTTTCCTGTTGTGATGATTTCATTCTTTTTTGTATTTCGGTAATTACATCATCCAACATGTCCTTCCTTTCTTAAGACTATAAAGTGTGATTTGAGAGAAATAGGGTTGCTATTTCTAAAAAGTTGAATGATCATGTAGAGGCCTCCATTCCTTTCTGGTGTGGTGGTGGTGGAATGTGGTAGTAGTAGTAACGGTGGAATTACAAATAAAAATGGAAAGATGATGGCAATGGAGATGAAGAATTTAATGATACAAACTTTTTACAATGGCACCACTAGTGCTTGTAGTAAAGCAACAAAATGGCAGAAATGTTACAGTAGCAGGAAAAATTTCTTTGCAGTATTTTCTCTGACTCATTCCATTGTGGGTTCAATTTTCACTCAGGTTGATTTAACAAGGCTGCGAGCTGGCAGAAACGTGAGCATGCCGGGTGAAATGCGTAGCCATATTTCATCTGCCGTTACGTTCTGAGTTCAAATTCTGCCGAGGTCGACTTTGCCTTTCATCCTTTCGGGGTCGATAAATTAAGTGCCAGTTACGCACTGGGGTCGATGTAATCGACTTAATCCATTTGTCTGTCCTTGTTTGTCCCCTCTATGTTTAGCCCCTTGTGTGTAGTAAAGAAATAGGTATTTCGTCTGTCTTTACGTTCTGAGTTCAAATTCCACCGAGGTCGACTTTACATTTCATCCTTTCGGCGTCGATAGATTACGTACCAGTTATGCACTGGGGTCGATGTAATCGACTTAATCCATTTGTCTGTCCTTGTTTGTCCCCTCTGTTAAGTTAAGTTAATTTTTTGGCTCAAAAAGCAAAAAGCAAGGCCATGTAGGGGGACATGGAGTTATGTACAGGGGTGTTCATGCAAAGAGTTCAGGCCATTTCTGGTCAAGAGAGACTTTGAACTGAGCGGTCATTGACATCTTCACTATCTCGTTCACTATCTGTGTTTAGCCCCTTGTGGGTAGTAAAGAAATAGGTATCAGTTAAGACCAAAGACGCATTTGTTTCTTTCCCATCTTAAAATGCTGCAGGATTCCTTTTCAACCTAGCTTATAAATTCTATTAGGAGTGCAGATATAGTTGTGGGAATAAGATGTTCACTTTGCTGCTGCAAGGCTCAAAGTCATAATTTAAACTTTGCATTCGGCAAGTGTCTTCTACTATAGCCTCAGGCCGACCAAAGCCTTGTGAGTGGATTTGGTAGACGGAAACTGAAAGAAGCCCGTCGTATATATGTATATACATGCGTGTGTGTGTTTGTGTGTCTGTGTTTGTCCCCCTAGCATTGCTTGACAACCGATGCTGGTGTGTTTATGGCCCCGTTACTTAGCGGTTCTGCAAAAGAGACCGATAGAATAAGTAATGGGCTTACAAAAGAATAAGTCCCGGGGTCGAGTTGCTCGATTAAATGCGGTGCTCCAGCATGGCCGCAGTCAAGTGACTGAAACGAGTAAAAGAGAGACATTGATAAAATGGCCGCTAAGTGTTGGTGTTCACATAATTCACTGAAACCTTTTGAAGGTAATGTCCATCTATTGAACCAGGTTCAATGACTGAAACCAATAAAAGAATTAAAGATTGACAGCAATATTTTTTTGGTGATTCTATATTTCTGATAGGATTCTATAGTGTAGGTAAAACAAAAACAAAAACAACAAAAAAATTATTTTTAAATCAATGACTTTACCCCCATGACCTTCCCAAAAATAGTGGGCAAAGAAAATGAATGGATGAATGGATTGATGGATAGATGGGTGGATGGATGGATGGTTGGTTGGATGGTTGGATGGTTGGATGGATGGATGGATGGATGGTTGGATGGATGGATGGTTGGATGGATGGATGGATGGATGGTTGGATGGATGGTTGGATGGATGGATGGTTGGGTGGGTGGATGGATGGATGGTTGGATGGATGGATGGATGGATGGATGGATGGTTGGATGGATGGATGGTTGGATGGATGGATGGATGGTTGGATGGATGGATGGATGGATGGATGGATGGTTGGGTGGGTGGATGGATGGATGGATGGATGGTTGGATGGATGGATGGATGGATGGTTGGATGGATGGATGGATGGTTGGCTGGATGGATGGTTGGATGGATGGATGGATGGTTGGATGGATGGATGGTTGGATGCATGGATGGTTGGATGGATGGATGGATGGATGGATGGATGGATGGATGGTTGGGTGGGTGGATGGATGGATGGATGGATGGTTGGATGGATGGATGGATGGATGGTTGGATGGATGGTTGGATGGATGGTTGGATGGATGGATGGTTGGATGGATGGATGGATGGTTGGATGGATGGATGGATGGATGGATGGTTGGATGGATGGATGGTTGGATGGATGGTTGGATGGATGGATGGTTAGATGGATGAATGGGTGGATGGTTGGATGGATAGATGGGTGGATGGATGGATGGTAGGATGGATGGATGGATGGTTGGATGGATGGATGGATGGATGGTTGGATGGATGGATGGATGGATGGAGGGCAGAGTGTAATTTGAAGGAGAATTTGCTGTCATTTCTAGCAATTCCAGCAACTGTATAGAGGCTCCCTTGCCGACTTCCGTTGGTAACAAGCACACAAACAGAGGAATTACGTACGCTAAAGTTGATATTGTAGTTGTTGTTTAACTTCAAGTCAGTCCTGATTCAGGTAACCTAAAATAAAAGACCTTCCAACCTTGACCATCTTGTCTACTTATTTTCAGACACAGTGTTGTTTAGGTTGAATTATCCAGGATTTCTTTTTCTTTTTTATGATGAAAAGATGTGATCTGGGAGAGATTTTGCTACTGTATTTAGTTAATCAAATAACTATTAAGGAGTCCTTCATTAGCTTCTCTTCTAAGGTTTTTAGTCACTGGTTGCCTTAAGTTCAGCCAGAAACACAGCAACTCAGCCACAATTGAAGATGGTCCAAATCAAACTGCATGAGAATTAGCAAAACAGTTCAAATTTAAGTAATTCTTTGTCCATAAAACACCTTCATGAACAAGGAAAAGTGTCTAAACTTGACCAGTGGATCTGTCATCAACTGACTGCTACTCAGCTTAATCAAAGGGCTGCCCTCTGCTTGTTATTGAAGAGTAGACTTTTACCAAAACTTTCCTGGGTACAGTCATTACAAGTGATATCTAATGAAAAGAACCGAAACTATCTCTCTCACTGCAAAAAAGAAAATCCATCCTCAAACTAAGATTACATTTCCCAAAAGTTATGCTCTGTGTTTGGTGGGATATGAAGGGAATTGTTTATGATGAAGTTTTGAACCAAAATGAAACACTTAAAGTAGAGAAATATTCTAATCATTTGGAAGCATTATACAATTATTTTCAGAAAAAGCACCCATCATTGATCAATTGTAAAAGGGTGTTGCTATAACATGATAATGTATGACCATATATTTCCAAGATCACCCGGGAAAATATTAATGGCACTAAATATGAAATTCTTACTGCTCCTAACTCTGTTTCATCTTACTATCATCTTTTCAGATCTTTGCAAACATTATTAGAGGGAAAACAGTTTATGAGGCCAGTGAAAATCAAAATCGTAATCTATCAACATCAGTGGAATTTGTAGCTGTGATAGCAGTGCCGGTGACACGTAAGAGAACCAGCCGAATGTGGCCATAGCCAGCGCCGCCCCGACTGGCTTCTGTGCCAGTGGCATGTAAAAAGCACCATCCGACCGTGGCCATTGCCAGCTTCGTCTGGTCTCCGTGCCGGTGGCACGTAAAGCACAATCTGATCGTGGCCGATGCCAGCTTTGTTTGGTCTCTGTGCTGGTGGCACATAAAAAGTACCATCCGATCGTGGCCGTTTGCCAGCTTCGTCTGGCACGTAAAAAGCACCCACTACACTCTTGGAGTGGTTGGCGTTAGGAAGGGCATCCAGCCGTAGAAACACTGCCAGATCAGACTGGGCCTGGGTGCAGCCTTCTGGCTTCCCAGACCCCAGTTGAACCGTCCAACCCATGCTAGCATGGAAAGCGGATGCTAAACGATGATGATGATGATGATGATGATGTGGGCAAGAATGAGATATTGAATGTTTCTTTGCTTCAAAACCAGAAAAATGTTATACCTGAGGGATTAAAAATTTGTCAGATAGTTGGGATTATCTTATCAATAATGAAGGGAAATATTATCATGATTAAATATATCAATTAAGACTTAAGAAGCTTTCGTTTCTTTCCCATCTTGAAATGCAACAGGATTTCCTTTTCAACATAACATATAATTCTATTAGGAATACAAATATAGTTGTGTGAATAAGATGTTCACTTTGCTGCTACATGGTTCAAAGCCATACTTTAAACTTAGCATTCAATTACAGAGATTGATAAAATGACTGATGTTCACATCACATAACTCACTGAAATCCTTTGAAGGTAATGTCCCTCCATTGCCCAAGTTCAATGACCAAAACCAGTTAAAGAATTAAATTATGATAGCAATATATTTTGGTGAGTGCAGCCTAAATTGAATCCTGTGTCTCCAGCTTAGATAAAGCTATTGAAAAATGCATGAACAACACAGCATCCATTATTTGAAATCATTCATATTTTCTACTTAAAATTGAATATTCTTTTTCACAAAATAACAGCAAGCTTGATTTTATGAAAATGGTCATATCTCTACAGCACCAGACTAAATTCCTTATTTATTTATTCCATGATATATTGTTACTTTTGTAATTATTGGCAGGCTGTCATCTTCGTACCATTATTTAAATAAATTGTGTCTGGGCCATATACATATATATGTTTTAATAAGTAGATTTTTGCTCCTATCACTTAGGCACCTCAGAAGGGAGAGAGGTAAGCGAATACTGTGTTGAGTTTGTTCAATAACAACAAAACTGAATGATTTGATCTTCAGCCCTTACCACTGACAAAAAAACAAAAACACAAAAAAAAAAACAAAAGCACTTCATAGAGCCAAATATCACCGTGAAACTAAATACATTTAGATATGACATTCAGATATGACTCTTTCTATTTATGTATTCATAACAAACATTGTATTGGTACTCTTGGTGATTAATGTCAGGGCGTGAACTTTGCACCGTTATGTAAATGAGTTGATGTCTGGAACAATTTTGCTTACATACATACAAGTAGTCTTCCTCTACTTATGCTCAATATTTTGGCGGTCAGAACAAGTATTCTCTATCACAGCATCTTCCCACTTGTTATTATAGTTCTTTGTCATATCCATTATGAGCTTCAACATTTTGAATTCGACTTTTACAACTTCTCCAAGCATCTTTCTTAGTTTTTTTTCCTGTTTAGCAAGTTCCTTTCTATTTCAATAGTTTAATGCTTCTGTACACAATTGCCATCTCCAATATGCATCACGTTTCTGTAACTGTGCAGTCATCATTCTTGTACACTGCAGCTGCTTCCTTACATTTAATTCCATTTTTATTTCTGTGTGCAAATATTTTTCAGATTTTGCAATATCAACGGGTGTGCACGTACCTACATATATATATATATATATATATATATATATATATATATATATATATTATATATATATATATAAATATACACATATATATACACATATATATATACATAAACATATACATACATATATACATATATACACACACACACACACACATATATATATATATATATATATATATATATACATATATATATATATATATATACACACATATAAGAAGCACAATAGTGGGGTTCACAATTTACAACTGCTACTTCAGCAGCATTTTATTCATGCATTCTCAGAATATATCATGCCAAAAATCTGCCATAGTCAGGTAAATTTTAAACACACAAATATATAAAAGGTAAGGTAGAAATTGAAGATGACTAGTTCACCAACCAGCTTGGTAGTTGGTGAATTAGTCATCTTCTATTTCTACCTTACCTGTTTGTATGTTTAAAATCTACTTGACTATGGTGAGTTTTTGCCATGAGAATGCATCAATAAAATGCTACTGAAACAGCTGTTGTGAATTTTGAACCCCACTTATGTTCTTCTTTCGAACATAAGCTACACTTGGAGGCATCCCTGGGTTGGATCTGCAGTTGACACTGGATTAGGTACCTGTGTATATATGTATCTATCTAGGTGTATATTTGTATATATATATATATAGAGAGAGAGAGATGTGTGTATATATATATATTACTTACAGCACACTAACAAGAGACAACAGCTAACAATTTCCTTAATGTACTGTATTGCCAGTACTATGTGCCCAACCAATCCTGTTGATATACCTAGATTCTAATGAATCCTGCAACTGGTCTCTCTCCCTCCCCCATTTCTTTCTCTCTCACTATGTATACATATATATATATAGAGAGAGACACTCATACACACACACATAAATATGTTATCATCAAAATATATATATATCATTTTATATATATATATATATATATATGTACACATATATAAAATATATATATATATAACTAGCTGAAGGTGACCCGCTCTACGCGCGGGTAAGAGTGTGGTTGTTACTTTCTGTTGCTTCCTTTCAGCACGTAAAAAGCACCATCCAAACGTGGCGGATTGCAGTGCCGCCTTGACTGGCTTCTGTGCTGGTGGCACGTAAAAAGCACCAACCGATCGTGGCCGCTGCCAGCCCCCCTGGCACCTGTGCAGGCGGCACGAAAAAAGCACCCACTACGCTCACAGAGTGGTTGGCGTTAGGAAGGGCATCCACCTGTCGAAACACTGCCAGATCAGACTGGAGCCTGGTGCAGCCTCCTGGCTTCCCAGACCCCTGTCAAACTGTCCAACCCGTGCTAGCACGGAAAACGGACGTTAAACGATGATGATGATGATGATGATTCTCCCTCTTTGTTTCTTTCTCCTTTCTCTCTCACTTTCCCACTCTCTTACTCTTCCTTTCTCTCAGACTCTCCCTCGCTTTCTCTTACTCTCTATCTTTATGTATCTCTCTCCCATTTATAAACAACAAAAGATCTTGAGTAAGTTGAGAAATAAAATATTTAGAAAGATCAATCATAAATATCAGGCAGTAACAACGGAAAGGTCTGCTTCAAGACAGACAGCAAAACACTAACATTTAAAAGGGACAGACGAACTTGCGATCTGAATAAAAATAATAAAATATTGGAAACCAAAGTTTGAAGGGATAGAATTTGAGGATAGTAGAGTCACCATGGCTGGCATTTCTTAACGACGGACAGCAACGTATTGACAGTTCAACGGCTGGCGTAAAATTTTGAACTTGATGTAAAAGAAAATCCCTAAAAACCAAGTTTTGAATTGATTCTTTCTCACGACAGTAGACTCACGATGGCAAGCATTCAAAACTTCTTCATCATGGACGGCAACACATTGATGATTAAAAGGCTGGCGCAAATTTTTTAGCTTGATGTAACAGAGAATTGCTAAACACCCGCTCCTTTAAATTTTAATCCCCTTCCAGCCCCATTTAGACCCCTTTTCACATTTTGGTTAATATAGCCCGATTTCATTTCGGTCTTCTGGGGCCACATTTTATAAGATGAGGACTCAACCAAGTTTCCCAAGTTCTGGTCATAGACCATAGAACACTCAACCAAGTTTCCCGAGTTCTGGTCATAGACCATAGAACAGTCAAGCAAGTTTCCCGAGTTCTGGTCATAGACCATAGAACAGTCAAGCAAGTTTCCCGAGTTCTGGTCATAGACCATAGAACACTCAACCAAGTTTCCCGAGTTCTGGTCATTTGCAGAATAAATAGAGACGGCGGAGGTGGCAGACGTCGTTGCAATGTAAACATGATTTGTTATAAGAGAAAGATTGTCCAGATTGTGTGTTGGTGGTGATGGTGGCGATGATAATTATCTTTAAGAATGGAGATAAAGAGAAATTGAATGGAAGTTAGAGGTAGAAAGAGAAGGTGTAAATTTTGGAGTGAATCCGACGGGCTGTAGTGGGCTTTAACCCCGGCAAAAAAAAATAATATCTGTTGCGTTTCTGAAAGAGGTGAAGTAGGAATATTGAAACTTTTGCGGCTGTCATTGATAGACTCGTTGTAGAATAAATAGAGACGGCGAAAAAAGAGAGAGCTCGAGAAAGAAAAGGTGATATATGAAAGAGAGGACGGGAAAATGAAATATTTTGCAATGTAAACATGATTTGCTTTAAGAGAAAGATTGTCATGATTGTGTGTTGGTGGTGTTGGTGGTGGCGATGATAATTATCATTAGGAAAAAGAGTGAGTGAGTGAGGAAGACATACATAAGTTGTGGCGATGATAATTGTAGACCCCTTTTCACATTTTGATGAAGAGAACCCGAATTCATTCGGGGTGTACTGGGGCCACGTATAGGTGTGTGTGTCTGTGTGTGTGTGTGTGTGTGTGTGTGTGTGCACGCTGTAGAAATTAAATTAGAGATAAAACCACTAATAGGGAAATGAAACAGTAAAAAACCAAAAACAAAAACATAAAAATAAAAATATAATATTAGATATATGTATATGTGTGTGTGTGTGTGTGTGTGTGTTGACAGGTAGACAATAGAATGCGATGGCGATGGCGATGGCGATGTAATATTTGTTTCTGTCTATGAAACTGATAGATACATGAGTAAAATGTATGGGAAGCTAAGAGATAAGAGTGAGTGAAAATGTTCTTGGAAGAGAGAAAACAGCGAGAGAGTGATTTGAGGAAGACTTTACATTAAATAACCGTAGTGGCATTGTCAAATGAAGAGGAGTGAGAGAGTACTGGAGGAAGTAGGGTGAGTGAGGAAGATGGCCCCTAGCAACCACACCTTTTAAGATAGGGATTTCTAAGGTAGACCATGCGCATCGTCATCTCATTCTACATGTTCCTGTAAATTTTGGAGCGAATCAGACAGGATGTAGTGGCATTGAAAGCGATCCAAGCGGTAAAAACGCATTTCAGTTTTATATATAGAGATATATAAATGTATGTACATATATATATATATTATATATATATATATATATATATAGTTAATCCAAACATGAAAGCACAAAAAAACACAACGCGAGGACGTAGAACAAATATAGTATTATTGGACGCTCAGGAAAGAAGGAAAGAAGGAGGGTTTAACGTTTCGAGCGGAGCTCTTCGTCGGAAACATAGGAGAAGGAAAGATCCAGAGAAGGGAAGACAGAGGAAAGAACATCGCCAATGGTACACATGCGGTCGTATATATATATATATATATATATATATATATATAATAATATATATATATAGTAGAAATATTAAAATTACTAAGTCTCTCTAAAAGAGATTACGACAGCGTTACTGGAAATTAATTGTTATCGCCATATTAATATGGCAATCTTATAGATATAAGACTAAAAGCTGTCGTTGATTAGCTCCATGAAATATAATATATATATAATAATAATATTAGGGAATAAATCCAAACTTACAGGGAAAAATTAGATTTAGGATTAAATCCAATTTTATAGTATAAATATATTATATTATATTATATTAAATTAGAGATAAAACCACTATTAGGCAAATCAAACAGTGAAAAACATAAGCCAATACATAAAATTAATTTAAAAATATAAAAGTTAAAAATAAAAAATTATTTAAATAATTTAAACTTATAAATTTTATATATATATATACATCATCATTTAGCATCTGCTTTCCATGCTAGCATGGGTTGGACGGTTCAACTGGGGTCTGGGAAGCCAGAAGGCTGCACCAGGCCCAGTCTGATCTGGCAATGTTTCTACGGCTGGATGCCCTTCCTAATGCCAACCACTCCGTGAGAGTAGTGGGTGGCAACGGCCACGATCAGATGCACATGCATATGAAAACATATAAAATAAAAAAAAACACATTTGGTCAGACAAAGAATTGAATTGATTGAACAATGTTCTAAATCCAGATTTTATTCCCGTTAACAGGGTTGGCTGGATCTACCTCAATGCCATAGCAACCGCCCTTACACCATCTCGCCCAGTTTTCGGCATCCTCCTTTCTCAAGCCAACCCTCCCAATCTCCTCCTCCATGCTTTCCTCAGTCTACCTCACTTCCGCGGTGTCTACCTCACTTCACAAATATATATATATGTATGTATATCTTTATATTTATATATTATTTTATTTATTAATTTATTAATTTATTTATTTATTTATTTTTTATATATATCAAAAGTATAAAAAGTTTAATAAAAGTTAAAGAGTAAAACACTACGATCGTTTCATAGCTGTACCAATTCAAATAACAATAATTTAAATTCAATTAATAATTCGAGTTATGGTTACAGTCAATCTTCAGGTTAATTGAAATATTTAAAAAATAATCAGAAATATTTAAACAATATTTTTAAATGAAAGACAGAAGATGGAATATATGAGAATATATTATTAATCACAACAATTGTTTTGACACATCCAGCATCGACTCCTCTTGTGGGACACACAAAAAACTGGTTCAGGAGTATCTGAAGGTACAGATGTATCTCATCAGGTGATAAATAAATAAATGAATAAAAACTTGTTAAAATGACTGTTCCAAAATTCAACTTTCCAATTTGTAGAGCGAAAAACAGTCAGATGGAGAAAAATTCTTCATATATAAAGAAGATCCCAAAATATAATTGCAGAAGAACAAAAAGAGAAATGACCACTTAATCCAGTGAGAAAAATATTGAAAATAACCATTAACAGATATCTTTTTTTTATCTTTTATCTATATCTTTTACTTGTTTCAGTCATTTGACTGCGGCCATGCTGGAGCACCGCCTTTAGTCGAGCAAATCAACCCCGGGACTTATTCTTTTGTAAGCCCAGTACTTATTCTATCGGTCTCTTTTGCCGAACCGCTATGTGACAGGGACATAAACACACCAGCATCGGTTGTCAAGCAATGCTAGGGGTACAAACACAGACACACAAACACACACACGCATATATATATACATATATACGACAGGCTTCTTTCAGTTTCCGTCTACCAAATCCACTCACAAGGCTTTGGTCGGCCCGAGGCTATAGTAGAAGACACTTGCCCAAGGTGCCACGCAGTGGGACTGAACCCGGAACCATGTGGTTGGTAAACAAGCTACTTACCACACAGCCACTCCTATGCCTATATATATATAGTTATTCTTCTTGTCCTGTCTTTTACTGTTTATATTTTGTACTGTCGTTACTGTCCTGTTTTTGTTACCATTTTTACCCCTCCGCAAAAAAATCTCAAATTTTATTTAATTTGATTTTCGCGGGAAGGATTGTTTCATTAAAGTCATGTATTGCCTTGACCTTCGAAACGTGGAGTAGATGAAACAAAGGCGACTGAAGAAGGGGAATTTTCCTTGTTTTGTATGTCCTGTACTCTATTTTTTCGTTTTTTAAGAAAAATGTCCATTTCCTTGGTTTTGTGTTTATGTTTTCGTTTCTCATTGTGTTCGACGTTTTTTTTTTGGTGTCCTGTACCCATATATGCATGTATATATACATGTAGAGGTAGGTACGTACATATATGTATGTATATATGCATATGTTTTATTTATTTATAAATTTATTATATATATACATATATATATATATACATATAAGCATCATTCGAGCATGATCATTACCAGCATCGCCTCACTGGCACTTGTGCCAGTGGCACGTGTAAAACAACATTCGAGCAAGGTCGTTGCCAATGCCGCTGGACTGGCCATCATGCCAGTGGCATGTAAAAGTACCCACTACTCTCTTAGAATGGTTGGCATTAGGAAGAGCATCCAGCTGTAGAAACTCAGCCAGATCAGACTGGAGCCTGGTGCAGCCTCCTGGTTTGCCAGTCCTCAGTCAAACCCTCCAACCCATGCCAGCATGGAAAGCAGATGTTAAACGATGATGATGATGATGATGATGATACATATATTTATATTTATATCTATACTCACATATTCCTGGCTTTCACCCAGGCGGCCCGGGTTTGATTCCCGGCATGGGAACGTTAATTTAATGGCGGTGCCCCAGCATGGCCACAGCTCATGAGCTGAAACTAGATAAAATAAAAAATAAAATAAAAATAATTACTCCTTTATATCTTTACATTTCAGCCGTCATGCTGGGGCACTACCCGTGGAAAATTTTAGGGAGACTGCTATGGCCATGATACAATACACACACACAAACACACACATATATGCATACATACACTTACAAACACATATACTTACATACTCACATGCACACACACACACGCACACACACATATTTATTGGAATTCCTCCTTTATTCATCTCTGCTACATCTGCTGCTGTTGTTGTTATTGAATGTAGGGCAACCCTGACTGAACAGATCTATAATCAAAGGAAAAATCAGTCATGGTAATCAATTTTTTTTGTATATTATTCTCAATAAAACCTTTTACTTAAAAACTAGGATGCGAGCTGAAGGAGATTTGGCTGCTGTTTCTAGTAAGTTGTGCGACCACAAAGGGATGACCCCCCCCCCCTCAGTGAATCAATCCTGATCAAACAATTCTACAACCAACAGCATATCAGCCAATACAATCCTGTTTTTTTCTTAGGCATTGTGTATCTAGGACAACATTACTTCATGTGTCTTTTCTTCTTTTCAAGACATCAGAGTATAATCTGAGGGTGAATTAGCTACTCTCTCTTGCCTATAGCATAATCACATGGCAACTCTAACGTTGGCGTATCTGTTACACAAGCTGAGAGAAAGGGAGTGAGCGAGAGAGAGTGAGAGAGGATAAGAGAGAGAGAGAGAGAGAGTGGCAGACAGATAGATTCAACACACACTGTAGGTATTATGTGTTATGTATGTATTTGTATATATATATTATATATATATATATATATTATTATATATATATATATATATAATATATACATATCTATGATATATATATATACATATATATATATATTATATATAATATATTATATATC
The DNA here is from genome assembly GCF_006345805.1 of Octopus sinensis. NCBI lineage: Eukaryota > Metazoa > Mollusca > Cephalopoda > Octopoda > Octopodidae > Octopus > Octopus sinensis. The sequence goes on along the minus strand of NC_043010.1, from coordinate 9,680,929 downwards.
CAGCTGTAGAAACACTGCCAGACTAGAGGAGCCTGGGGCAGTCCCGAGCTCCCCAGACCCCCCGGTCGAAACCGTCCAGCCCGTGCTAGCGCGGAAACGGACGTTAAACGATGATGATGATGATGATATATATATATATATATATATATATATATATATATATATATATATTTTAGCGCTAAATCCTTAGCAACAGTAGGGAAATGGTTGAATCAATAGGCTGCTGTCAGACTACTGACAAAATTTAACCCTTTTGTAACATATCCCTTGTTTGGTGTGTTTCAATTCAACTCGACCCTGGGACTTATTCTTTTGTAAGCCCAGTACTTATTCACTGGGTGAAATGCTTGGCAGTATTTTGTTTGTCTTTACATTCTTACTTCAAATTCCGCCGAGGTCGACTTGGCTTTTCATCCTTTCAGGGTCGATAAATTAAGTACCAGATGCAGACTGGGGTTGATCTAATTGACTGGCCCCATCCCCCAAAATTTCGGGCCTTGTACCTAGTGTAGAAAAGAATCATTGGCACACTGAGTGAAATGCTTAGCAGTATTTGATCTGCCACTACGTTATGAGTTCAAATTCCGCCGAGGTCGACTTTGCTTTTCATCCTTTCAGGGTCGATAAATTAAGTACCAGATGCAGACTGGGGTTGATCTAATTGACTGGCCCCATCCCCCAAAATTTCGGGCCTTGTACCTAGTGTAGAAAAGAATCATTGGCACACTGAGTGAAATGCTTAGCAGTATTTGATCTGCCACTACGTTATGAGTTCAAATTCCGCCGAGGTCGACTTTGCTTTTCATCCTTTCAGGGTCGATAAATTAGGTACCAGATGCAGACTGGGGTTGATCTAATTGACTGTCCCCCTCCCCAAAAATTTTGGGACGTGTGTCTAGATTAGGTAAGAATAATAATCCTTTCACAAGGTCTGAAAATTTGTTAGGAGGGGGCAAGTCAATTACATTGACCCCCCAGTGTGTAACTGGTACTTATTTCATCAACCCTGAAAGGATGAAAGGTAAAGTTGACCTTGGCGAAATTTGAACTCAGACCGTAAAGACGGATGAAATGGCACTAAGCATTTTGCCCAGTGTGGTACTGATTCTGCCAGCTTGATAACTATAATAATAATAATAATAATAATAATAATAATAATAATAATAATAATAATAATAATGATGATAATGATAATGATAATTCATTTCTTTATTGCCCACAGGAGTCTAAACATAGAGAGGACAAACAAGGACAGACAAAGAGATTAAGTTGATTACATTGACCCCAGAGTGTATCTGGTACTTATTTAAGTTAAGGTGGCGAGCTGGCAGAAACGTTAGCACGCTGGGCGAAATGCTTTGCGGTATTTCGTCTGCGTTACGTTGTGAGTTCAGATTCCGCCGAGGTCGACTTTGCCTTTCATCCTTTCGGGATCGATAAATTAAGTACCAGTTACGCACTGGGGTCGATGTAATCGACTTAATACCTATGTCTGTCCTTGTTTGTCCCCTCTGTGTTTAGCCCCTTGTGGGTAATAAAGAAATAGGTACTTATTTAATCGACCGTGAAAGGATGAAAGGCAAAGTTGACCTCAGTGGAATTTGAACTCAGAACATAACGGCAGACACAATACCGCTAAGCATTTCACCCGGTGTGCTAACGATTCTACCAGCTCGCCGAATAATAATAACGATAATAATAATAATAATAATAATAATGATGATAATAATAATAATAATGGTTTCAAATTTTGCCACAAGGCCCCCATTTTCGAGGAGGGGATATGTTGATTACATCGATCCCATGTTCCACTGGTACTTAATTTATCAGCCTCAAAAGGGATAAAAGGCAAAGTTGACCTGAGCGGAATTTGAACTCAGAATGTAAAGGCAAATGTAATGCCATTAAACATTTTGCCTGGCATGCTAATGATTCTGCCAGCTTACTACCTTAATAATAATAATAATGATGATGATGAGGAGAGGAGGAGGATGAAGAGGAGGAGGAGGATGATAGTAATAATAGTTTGCTCAGTACCACAAATTTGCATATCAGTTGTTTGACCTTAACCACCAGTACAACCTGTCCCTTAATGGCTGACAATCTGTGTATCTCTGATCAGGAGCAGAAGTAGTTGGGGTGTATCATAATCATGTGCTGAGAGGAATAATCTCAGGGTTTGAATAACTCACCTCTGGAAACATGGGCCTTTCATTCAACATCCTTAAACAACCCTTATTCAGGGACCTCTTGAGTAGGTTGGGTTACTTGATCTGAAGAAAATTCTAACTAGGCCCCACCTGCAAAATCATGCACTGTTTATCTTGATATGAGATCACCATGTTCAGCACATATGGTCATGATGCATGTGCCTGATGTACCCTTATCAGATGGGTAGTACCCTTATATGATGAGCTTCAAATATCTATACCTTGGTGTCACTTTGATGGCATGCACTGCTCTCTCACTCAATAATGATGATTATAATAATCCTTTCTATTGTAGGCACAAGGCCTGAAATTTGTGGGGAAGGAGATAGTCGATCACATTGACCCCAGTACGCAACTGGTACTTAACTTATTGACCCCAAAAGGATATAAAGCAAAGTTGACCTTGGGACAATTTGAACTCAGAACATAAAGACAGACAAAATGCCGCTAAGCATATTACTTAGTTGTGCCAGCTCGCCACCTTAATAGTAATAATGATGATAATAATTAGAATGAGGAGGCACAATGGCCAAGTGGCTAGGGCAGCTGACTCGCGGTCGTAGGATCACGGTTTCGATTCCCAGACCGGGCGTTGTGAGTGTTTATTGAGCGAAAACACCTAAAGCTCCACGAGGCTCCGGCAGGGGATGGTGGTGATCCCTGCTGTACTCTTTCACCACAACTTTCTCTCACTCTTACTTCTTGTTTCTGTTGTACCTGTATTTCAAAGGGCCAGCCTTGTCACTCTCTGTGTCACGCTGAATATCCCTGAGAACTACGTTAAGGGTACATGTGTCTGTAGAGTGCTCAGCCACTTACACGTTAATTTCACGAGCAAGCTGTTCCGTTGATCGGATCAACCGGAACCCTCATCGTCGTAACCGACGGAGTGCTTCCATTCCAATAATTAGAACAATAAAAATAATAATAAAAATAGGTTTCTTACACACTGTGCTCGGACACAAATATGAATCATCGGAATATAGTCAAATAACTAACTTTACCATTTTTAATCTGGTGCTAGGAACATAATTTAACAAAAGGTTCTAACTTAATTGAATATTATAGTAGAAAGTTCAAATGATGACCCTTTAAAAAATGAATAGTTATGAATTATGACAAAACCAAGGACAGCCTCTAAAACAGATCAATACAGTTAAATACATGTGTGTGTGGTGTGTATGTGTGTGTGTGTGTGTGTGTGTGTGTGCATGTGTGTGTGCATGTGTGTATGCTTGTGTGTATGTATATGTATATATATGTGTATATATATATGAGTATATATATTATATATATATATCTATATATATATATATATTACTGCGTGTATATATGTACATATATATACCCACATACATATATATATAGCATAATACTGAAGGTATTTTGGTTTTTAAATTTTGACACAAGGCCAGAAATGACAGGGGAGGGAGCAGGTAGATCACATCGACCCCAGTGCGCAACTGGTACTTATTTTATTATCCCCAGAAGGAAGAAAGGCAAAGTCGACCTCAGTGGAATTTGAACTCAGTATGTAAGGATGGACAAAATGCTGCTAAGCATTTAGCCCAGTGTGCTAATGGTTCTGCCAGCTTGCCGCTTACTGAATTCATATTATCTCCAATATAATATATATCATGTGGAGCGGTGCAATGGCCTAGTGGTTAGGGCAGCAGACTCGCGGTCATAGGATCACGGTTTCGATTCCCAGACCGGGCATTGTGAGAGTTTATTGAGCGAAAACACCTTAAAGCTCCATGAGGCTCCAGCAGAGGGTGGTGATCCCTGCTGTACTCCTTCACCACTCTTTCTCTCACGCTTTCTTCTGTTGGCCTGCCTGCCAGCAGGGTGACATCATTCGAAGGCTAAAACAATGCGAAGCGCATTGTGACCAGCGATGAGTAACAACATCTGATGGTCTGGTCGGTCACGTGATCACGTGATAATATATATCATATATATATCTTATGTCCAATGTAATATATATCATATATATATCATATGTTGAGCATAATGTATATCATATATAATATACTATATATCATATGTATCTTGTGTTGAACATGATATATATCATATATAATACACTCTTTACTCTCTCTTTTACTCTTTTACTGTTTCAATCATGTGATTGTGGCCATGCTGGAGCACCACATTTAGTCGAATGAAATCAACCCCAGAACTTATTCTTTGTAAGCCTAGGACTTATTCTATCGGTCTCTTTTGCCAGACTGCTAAGTTACGGAGACGTAAACACACCAGCATTGGTTGTCAAGCAATGTTGGGGGGACAAACACAGACACACAAACACATATATATATACATATATACAACGGGCTTCTTTCAGTTTCTGTCTACCAAATCCACTCACAAAGCTTTGGTCAGTCCAAGGCTATAGTAGAAGACACTTGCCCAAGGTGCCAGACAGTGGGACTGAACATGGAACCACATGCTTGGTAAGCATGCTACTTACCACACAGCAACTTCTGCTATACGCTTTTACTTGTTTCAGTCATTTGACTGTGGCCATGCTGGAGCAAATCAACCCCAAGACTTATTCTTTGTCAGTCTAACACATAGTCAATCAGTCTCTTTTGCCGAACCACTAAGTTACGGGGACATAAGCACACCAGCATCGGTTGTCAAGCAATGTTGGAGTGACAAACACAGACAGTCAAACATACACACATACAAATATATATATATATATCCATATATACGATGGACTTCTTTCAGTTTCCATCTACCAAATCCACTCACAAGGTTTTTGTCGGCCCAAGGCTATAGTAGAAGACACTTGCCGAAGGCGCCACACAGTGGGACCGAACCCGGAACCATGTGGTTGGTAAGCAAGCTGCTTAGCACACAGCCACTCCTACGCTTATGCTATATATATCATATATATATTATGGCGGCGAGCTGGCAGAAACGTTAGCACGCCGGGCGAAATGCGTTGCCGTATTTCGTCTGCCGTTACGTTCCGAGTTCAAATTCCGCCGAGGTCGACTTTGCCTTTCATCCTTCCGGGGTCGATAAATTAAGTACCAGTTACGCACTGGGGTCGATGTAATCGACTTAATCCCTTTGTCTGTCCTTGTTTGTCTCCTCTGTGTTTAGCCCCTTGTGGGCAGTAAAGAAATATATATATATTATGTCCAACCTAATACATACTATGTCGCAACCAATTCTGCTAGTTGCCCCCCCACCCCACCCATTCTTCTGCTTACAGAGATACACGGCTGGGAATATTGGTGGGAGGGAGGACAGCTGACAAAATTGCAGCCAGTAATTGACCTCAGGACAATATAAAGCCGAAGTCTACCGCAGCAGGATTTGAACTTAATGGACAGCAGATACCTTCTACGCTGCTCCAATCATTGTACCAAGCCATTATCTTATTTCAGAATAGATAATATTTAACTATCAAAATCATTAAACAACGTAATTGAATATAAATATCTGTCAGTTATATGGAACGAATAGTAATTTTAGATTTTCTTTTAGATTTCAATTGGTTTTAATAAGTATATTAAGTGTATAAACACACTCGCATGTATGTGTGTCTGCGTGTGTGTGAGCGTGTCTGTGTGAGCGTGTGTGTGTGTGTGTCTGTGTGTGTGTCTGTGTGTATGTGTGTGTGAGTGTGTGTGTGTGTCTGTGTGTGTGTGTGTGTGTGTTGCTATCGTTAACATGAGACAGTTTTTTTTTCTCAATGGCTGTAGTAAATGTTCACATATGTAATGCAGAGTTGCCTCCCTTACAACAAATAACGGTTTTGCAATATGCTTTATATTCTTTTTTTCGGGCGTACTTATGTACGTGCATATGTGTGTGTGTGTGTGGTGTGTGTGTGTGTGTGTGTGTGTGTGTGTGTGTGTGTGTGTGTGTGTGTGTGCTTATATATAAACATATAGTCCAAGTACCCATGAGTCAGAGAAGAAGAGGTTCTTGCATGTCTTTATGTATGTGTGTGTAATATATATATATATATATACACTTGTCTTTCAATATGTGACTTCGCGAGTACCGCTGGCGATTTTTTCCTCTGTCTTCCCTTCTCGGGATCTTTCCTTCTCCTATGTTTCCGACGAAGAGCTCCGCTCGAAACGTTAAACCCTCCTTCTTCCCTGAGCGTCCAATAATACTTTATTTGTTCCACGTCCTCGCGTTGTTGTGTTTTTTTGTGTTTTTTTTTTTGTGTTTTCTTGTTTGGATTAACTATATATTGGCGTTAGGAAGGGCATGGCGTTAGGAAGGGCATCCAGCCGTAGAAATACTGCCAGATCAGACTGGGCCTGATGCAGCCTTCTGGCTTCACAGACCCCAGTTGAACCGTCCAACCCATGCTAGCATGGAAAGCGGACACTAAATGGTGATGATGATGATGGTGATGATATATACTCTACACACATTTTTTTCTCTCCTTGTTTTTTCCGGTGTTCCTTTCTGTAGAAGAGCGTAGGCTCAAAACGTAAAAGACTTTTTCTATTCCTGAGCATTATACTAATACATCTGCTTGTTTTGTACACCACCTGTCTTCGTCTTTTGTTTTTTTTTTCGTAAACTCTCCCTGTGGCTGTTTGGTAAGTAGCTTGCTAACCAACCACATGGTTCCGGGTTCAGTCCCACTGCGTGGCATCTTGGGCAAGTGTCTTCTGCTATAGCCCTGGGCCGACCAATGCCTTGTGAGTGGATTTGGTAGACGGAAACTGAAAGAAGCCTGTCGTATATATGTATATATATATATAAGTGTGTGTGAATATGTTTGTGTGTCTGTGTTTGTTCCCCTAGCATTGCTTGACAACCGATGCTGGTGTGTTTACGTCCCCGTCACTTAGCGGTTTGGCAAAAGAGACCGATAGAATAAGTACTGGGCTTACAAAGAATAAGTTCCGGGGTCGATTTGCTCGACTAAAGGCGGTGCTCCAGCATGGCCGCAGTCAAATGACTGAAACAAGTAAAAAGAGTAAAGAGAATATATATATATATATATATATATATATATATATACACACACATATGTATAGATATATGTATATGTATGTATATGTATACATATATACATAGATATTGGCAAGAAATCTTGAAATAAACTGAATAATGACATACACACACACACACACACATACACACATAGGTGCAGGAGTGGCTTTGTGGTAAGAAGCTTGTTTCCTAAACACGTGACTCTGGGTTCAGTTCCGTAGCATGGCACCTTGAGCAAGTGTCTTCTATTATAGCCTCAGGCCAACCAAAGCTTTGTGAGGTGGATTTGGTAGATGGAAACTGAAAGAAGCCCATCGTATATATATGCATATATATGTATATATATCTATGTGTGTGTGTCTGTGTTTGTCCTTCCATCAGCACTTGACAACCAGTGTGGGTGTGTTTACATCCCAGTAACCTAGTGGTTTGGCAAAAGGGATTAATAGAATAAGTCTCAGGTTTAAAGAATAAGTACTGGGGTTGATTCATTCGACTAAAGATTCAAGGTGGTGCTCCAGCATGGCTACAGTCTAATAAGTGAAACAAGTAAAAGATAAAAGATATATATATATATATCTTTTATATATAAATTAATAAATAAATAAAATAGGCGCAGGAGTGGCTGTGTGGTAAGTAGCTTGCTAACCAACCACATGGTTCCGAGTTCAGCCCTACTGTGTGGCACCTTGGACAAGTGTCTTCTGCTATAGCCCCGGGCCGACCAATGCCTTGTGAGTGGATTTGGTAGACGGAAACTGAAAGAAGCCCGTCGTATATATATATATACATAATGTGACTTTCTCATGTCCAAGTGTATATAACAGTCTTAGCTACATTATTGCTGGAATGCCTTTATTCAGATCTTGACCACAGAAAGTGACCAAGTTCCCGGGGTGGGTAACTAGCGCGAACAAAATCTGAACAAGGGACATAACTCTGTCTCTACACGCAAAAGGACGTGAAATAAAAAGAAAGAAAAGAAGAAACTTGATATTGGTGGACGCCAGTCGATCGCAGCATTGGGGTAAGAGAGTACAACAGGGTCGCCCCCCCCCCTGCCGGTGCCTCGTGGATCTTTAGGTGTGAATTCGCTCAATAAATACATAAAACCCCGGCCTCGGAATCGAAACCGCGATCCTCCTACTGCGCGTCCGTTGTTCTAACAACCGGGCTATTGCGCCACCAATGTTAAAAGGGAGTGACTTTCCCCAGACAGGATATAACGTGAACTGTTTTTGATAAATTTAAATGAAACCACTTTAAAACACAGGTGAGAGGATATGAAAGAGATTAAAACAAAGGCATTAATAAAAGTAAGAAAGGCAGTAATTTCGGATCTTTTCTGTTTGACCAGCAGTTTTTTAAAATAATTTCCACGTAACTAAACACTTTTAAACTTCGTATACTGGTAGAATGTGTTTATAAAACATCTTTTTCTCTTGGCTTTATTGGAGAAAATTCTATAGTTTGTAAGATATTTGTTGTTTTTTTTCTTCAATTTCCGCAATTTCAACCAATCAATGACATCTATTGAGGTAAAAAAAAAAATTCTGTGCCGTATGAATATGTCTCTCGTTTAAGAAACAGATTGGGTTTATTTACATTTCTGAAGAAAAAAAGATAGCCTTCCCCCCCACCCCTAACCCTAAAACAGATTGAAATGCACTAGATCGATACTAGGGTCATAATTATGAATGACAATTTCATATGACACCGCTAGAAAAAACTGCCGTTCAAACGGAAAAGATCCGTAATTTCTTACTTGGGTGTCTGTTTTTTTGCATCATTTTTTAAAACATTTATTTATTTTACACGCTTGCATGAACTGGATGCAGTTTCTTAAGCCAGATTTTCTATGGTCGGATGCCTTTCCTGTCGTTACCCTTCCCTTGTTTCTCAGCAAGGTAATATTTCCCCGTGGCCAGTGTCCACGGGAAAGGAATGACACTAACACACAACAAAACAAAGGGATACAAACACACACACACACGCACACACACGCACACACACACGCACACACACACACACACACACACACACAAACGCCCACACGCACGCACGCACACACACACGTACACACGCACGCACCTACATCTAAGGATTCATGTGCGTATATATCTCTACATCGGACGTGAAGGGTCATGATTTACCTCCCTTACACCGTGCTTCTTAACAACCGTTTTAAAACGTTACTGAATAAAAACAGCACTACTTATTTCTATTTTACATTATTATCTCCTTATCCTTCTCTTATGTTGTCTAATTAATTCAACGAACGTATCTCTATTTTCTCACCTTTCCTTCATTATTTGTAATTTTCATTTATTTTGTTATATTTCTATATTTGTCGTTTATTTCTGTTAGTTTTGTAAAATTATTATTATTATTAATTACTAGCAGTATCGCCCGGCGTTGCTCGTGTTTGTAAGGGAAATAACTATATAAGCATTTTTAGAGAGTTATAGCCAAAAAATAGCAAAAAATGCATTAAAAATGGAAAAAAAATTATGGTAATTTTTTTTTAAATCGTTGACTCATCGTAGACATTTTTAGAGAGTTACTTCCTCATCGTAGACGCACGCTAATACCCAGAAGGGCTCGATATGAATCACGACTATAAGATACCCGGTTTTGGTTAAACTGCACCGCAAAATGTGGGAGTAGTTAGGAATCTAAATCATAGGAGACAGACACACAACCCCTCTTTTAGATTATTATTATTAAACATTGGTAAGGCTGCGAGCTGGCAGAATCGTTAGAGCGCTGTACTTATCGGTATTTCGCCCATCACTACGCTCTGAGTTCAAATTTCGTCGAGTTCGACTTTGCCTTTCGGGGTCAATATATTAAGTACCAGTTGTGTACTGAATTGATCTAATCTATTGGCCCTTCCCCTCAAAGTATCGGGCCTTGTGTCGAGAGTAGAAAAGAATCGTTAAAGCGCTGCACTTATCGATATTTCGTCCATCACTACGTTCTGAATTCAAATTCCGCTGAGGTAGATTTTCAGGGTCGATAAAATATATAAGCTGCTCTTGGAACGAAATTTGAAACCCTTATTAAACATTGCGCAGGAGTGGCTGTGTGGTAAGTAGCTTGCTTACCAACCACACGGTTCAGGGTTCAGTCCCACTGCATGGCATCTTGGGCAAGTGTCTTCTACTATAGCCTTGGGCCAACCAATGTCTTGTGAATGGATTTGGTAGACGGAAACTGAAAGAAGCCTGTCATATATATATATATACATATATATATATATATATATATATATATATATATGTGTGTGTGTATATTTTTGTGTGTGTGTGTTTGTCCCCCCACCATCGCTTGACAACCGATGCTGGTGTGTTTATGTCCCCGTCATCTAGCGGTTCAGCAAAAAGTGACCGATAGAATAAGTACTGGGCTTACAAAGAATAAGTCCCGGCGTCGATTTGCTTGACTAAAGGTGGTGCTCCAGCATGGCCGCAGTCAAATGACTGAAACAAATAAAAGGACAAAAGAGTAAATTGGTAAAATAAAATTGCTTTGAAGCATTGATTCTGATTCTTTACATTGGGAGATCAAATCCCCAAAAGGTCAACTTTGCCTTTTATTGTCATGGGGTGGGATCGATAAAATAAAGTAGAAGTCAAGTACTTCTTGGCAAGTTCAAGCTTCCAGTCATATCCATTCTTTAGATCAGCGCCTTCCCTTGTGGTTACCATATATAGAGACAATTTCACTGGCATCAGTCCACACTCTCTATCTTTTCTTGGGATGTAAAGTCTGTCTATGTCTATCGCCAGGTAATGTTTACAGTGTGTTGTGAGAAACTTAGCATTATTATTATTATTATTACTAGCTGGCCCCATGCCATCGAAAACGACAGCTAATTGTAGTATTTTATATATAAACGTGGATGGTAAATCAAATTAATTTGCTTGTCAATGATATCTAGTGGGTTGTCTTTTGAGATGTGACATCGATCATTGTTTGTTACTGAAAGAACGCTGGTTCACACATACAAACATTCACATACTTCCCTTGTACATGCACACACACACACACACACACACGCACATACTCACACAGAGTCGAAACGCTGTTTGATTTTTCTTTTCAGCATTAAATGCTCACCATCCCACTTCCATTGCACACACACACACACACACACACAAACACACACACACACACACACTCACTCACACACACACGCACACACAAACATTCACATACGTCCCTTTTACATACACACACACATACTCACACAGAGTTGAAACACTCCCACTACAAGTTTGCCATCAACCTCAGTGATGATGATCATGATGATGACCACTATGACGATGATGATGACAACAAAGATGATAACAAAATTTATTCTTTTTTTTAACTAATGAATAAATCAAAATATAAATAAGTAACAAAAATATTTCAAATTCAAAATGAAAGTTAAAAACGAGGC
>NC_043010.1:9649289-9664289 GCF_006345805.1 Octopus sinensis | reverse complement strand
ATACTTAAATCTTGTTTTCTTAGTAACAAGATCAAGCTGAAGAGAAGAAAATCAGATCTTTTCCGTTTGACCGGCAGTTTTTTAAAATAATTTCCACGTAACTAAACACTTTTAAACTTTGTATACTGGTAGAATGTGTTTATAAAATATCTTTTTCTCTTGGTTTTATTGAGAAAATTCTATAGTTTGTAAGATATTTGTTGTTGTTTTTTCTTCAATTTCTGCAATTTCAACCAATCAATGACGTCTATTGAGGTAAAAAAAAAACATTCTGCGCCGTATGAATATGTCCCTCGTTTAAGAAACAGATTGGGTTTATTTACATTTCTGAAGAAAAAAAAGATACCCTTCCCCCCACCCCTAACCCTAACCCTAACTAACCCTAACTCTAACCCTAACGCTAAAACAGATTGAAATGCAATAGATCGATTCCAGGGTCATAATTCTGGGTGACAATTTCATATGACACCGCTAGAAAAAACTGCCGTTCAAACCGAAAAGATCCAGAAAATCTACTCTTGGCCAACACATTTTATTGTTATGAGTAATTTTGTGAGTAACTTTCCTAGGTAGACCTGGTGACAACACATTGCAGTAAAAACATGACAAAAACACCTGTATCTCATTTAAACCACAGGTTGGCATTACAATGCACTCAGCCTGTTTTGGTTTTTCTTGTCTCTCCACGTTACTGCCTTGACCAAACAATAATGACATTTAAAAACTTAGCTCACAAGCAACTAACCTGGCGAAGGTTTGATGGACAACAACTAAAATTTGGTTGCTCTTAAGTATGTAACAGTTATTTAGAGGGTTTTAATTCTTTGGCTTGGGAGTTTTGCAAGAGGGAAAGGGGGTAAAAAAAAAAATGTAGAGAAAAAAAGCTGTAAGCTGACAATGTACTGAATGGCTGGTTAAAGAAATGTTTGTTTAGTGTCAGGAAAATTCAGACACCAATTTAGTTGGAGTGCTACCAACAATAAATTTGTTGAGTCGAGTGTGTATGTGTGTGTGTGTGTGGAGTGAATATGTTTGCAAATATAAACTAATAGTAGTGTTTCTGCAGTTCCGATATACTGTGGGGTGGGGATAGATTGTGTGATGGTGTATTTTTGGAGACGCTTGTTTGTGGAGGGAAGTGTGTGTGTATATGGGTGTGTGTTTGTGCAGACAAATTTATCTATATATGCAATTAGATTTGTGTGTGTGTATGGGCATGTGTCTGAGCAAATGAATTTGTCTATATATGTGATTAGATGTGTAGGGGGCACGCATGTGTGTGTGTGTGTGAGCGTGTATTTGTGCAAACGAATATATCTATATTTATATATGTGATTAGATGTGTAGGGGGAACGCATGTGTATTTGTGTGTGTATGTATGTGTAGGTGTATGTGTTTGTACAAATGAATATCAGATTAGATTTCTGTGTATGTGAATGTGTCTAAGTGTGCATGTATTTATGTATGTGTGTACAAATGAATATATCTATACATGTAATTAACTTTGCATGTATACTCTCTTTTACTCTTTACTCTTTTACTTGTTTCAGTCATTTGACTGCGGCCATGCTGGAGCATCACCTTTAATCGAGCAACTCGAACCCGGGACTTATTCTTTCGTAAGCCCAGTACTTATTCTATCGGTCTCTTTTGCCGAACCGCTAAGTAACGGGGACATAAACACACCAGCATCGGTTGTCAAGCAATGCTAGGGGGACAAACACAGACACACAAACACACACATACATACATATATATACATATATACGACAGGCTTCTCTCAGTTTCCGTCTACCAAATCCACTCACAAGGCATTGGTCAGCCCGAGGCTATAGTAGAAGACACTTGCCCAAGATGCCACGCAGTGGGACTGAACCCAGAACCATGTGGTTGGTAAACAAGCTACTTACCACACAGCCACTCCTGCGCCTATATGTGAACCTAAGTGTGCGTGCATGCATGTATTTGTGTGTGTGTGTAATGTATGTGTCTAAGTGAATTTATCTAAGAGTGCATGTGTGTGCATGTGTGTGTGTATGAATATGTGTATATATGTAATTAATTTTGTGTGTGTGTGAATCTGTCAAAGTGAGCAAGCATGTGTGCGTGTATGTGTGTGTGTGATCTACATGTGTATGTGTATGCATGCGATGTATGCATATGTTTAAAGAGAATTATGATATATCCATGTTGGATCGTTAGCCCCTACACGCTTTTTTTTTTGTCCTTGTTTCTCTCCTTGTTTCTTTTCTGTGTATCTTTCTGACAAAGAGCGTAGGCTCGAAACGTAAAAGACTTGTTTTATTTCTATTCCTGAGCGCCATACTAATACATTGTTAGTTTGTACTCCACCTGCCTTCGTCTTTTGTTTATTTTCGTAAACCTGCCTTCATCATCATCATCATCATCATCATTTAGCGTCCGCTTTCCATGCTAGCATGGGTTGGACGGTTCAACTGGGGTCCGGGAAGCCAGAAGGCTGCACCAGGCCCAGTCTGATCTGGCAGTGTTTCTATGGCTGGATGCCCTTCCTAACGCCAACCACTCCGTGAGTGTAGTGGGTGCTTTTTACGTGCCACCCGCACAAGTGCCAGACAGGACTGGCAAACGGACACGGACAGATGGTGCTTTTTACGTGCCACCGGCACGGAGGCCAGTCGAGGCGGTACTGGCAACGGACCAGTCGGGGCGGCACTGGCAACGGACCAGTCGGGGCGGCACATCTTTTGTTTATTTTTATAAACCTTCCCGTTATGATGTATGTGCATGTATATACATATATATAAGCGTAATTGTGTTTTTGTATTTAGTATCACGAAAGAGCCAAGAGATAGCCATGTGGTCAAAAACTTCTCCTTACAGCTTTGAGGTTTTGGGTTCAATCCAACTGTAAGCTCCTTGTGCAAGTGTTTTCTTTCATTGCTTCAGGATAATCAAAGCACTGTGAGCAAAATTTGGTAGACAGAAACTTTTATAGAAGCTTGCCAAAGGAACCATTTTGGTTCTGATGGAAGAGACTTAATCCTTTGATATTTAACCCTTTAGCATTTAAGCCAGTCATATCCGGCCCAAATACGTTACTTGTTTTATGTTCTAACAGACCAGATCTGGTCTCTCACACCAACCCTACAATGCCATTCTAAAATATACAGTTACATCATCAAAATTTCATAGGTGTTAGGCGTAGGAGTGGCTGCGTGGTAAGTAGCTTGCTTACCAACCACATGGTTCTGGGTTCAGTCCCACTGCATGGCACTTTGGGCAGGTGTCTTCTACTATAGCCTCAGGCCGGCCAAAGCCTTGTGAGTGGATTTGGTAGACGGAAACTGAAAGAAGCCCATCGTATATATGTATATATATATATATATATATATGTGTGTGTGTGTATGTGTATATGTTTGTGTCTGTGTTTGTCACCCCCAACATTGCTTGACAACCGATGCTGGTGTGTTTACATCCCCGTAACTTAGCAGTACAGCAAAAAGAGTCTGATTGAATAAGTACTAGGCTTACAAAGAATAAGTCCTGGGGTCGATTTGGCCACAGTCAAATGACTGAAACGAGTAAAAGAGTAAAAGAGGTAGAATATCATGGTTGCATACTGAAATACAGTGTCCCTATCAGGTTTCAAGGCATTGGTCGACTTGGGTCTATGTGCCCTCCTGTGGAACCAAATCCCAAACCTTGTGGTTGAAAACTAAATTTCTTACCAAAATAACATGTAGGAGTGGCTGTGTGGTAAGTAGCTTGCTTACCAACCACATGGTTCCGGGTTCAGTCCTACTGCGTGGCACCTTGGGCAAGTGTCTTCTACTATAGCCTCGGGCCAACCAAAGTCTTGTGAGTGGATTTGGTAGACGGAAACTGAAAGAAACCCGTCGTATATATGTATATATATATATATATATGTGTGTGTGTGTGTTTGTGTGTCTGTGTTTGTCCCCCTATCATTGCTTGACAACCGATGCTGGTGTGTTTATGTCCCCGTCACTTAGCGGTTCGGCAAAAGAGACCGATAGAATAAGTACTGGGCCTTACAAAAAATAAGTCCCGGGGTCGAGTTGCTCGACTAAAGGCGGTGCTCCAGCATGGCCGCAGTCAAATGACTGAAACAAGTAAAAGAGAGTAAAAGAGAGAATACATCTACAATAATAACTGTACACTAAATCCGTTATCTAGTTAAATCTAAAGAATTATATAACTTAACTTGATGCTTTTAGATATCGATAGAGTTGTATGTTCATTCTTTATCAGATGTACTCATGGTTTTATATTCTTCATTTTAACACATCGAAATTATGTTATTCCTGGAGTTGATGTGCCGATAAATTTGGCTAGTTTTGTATTAGAGACAGGTAAAAAAAAACCCCATTTCACACCAAAGTGTAAAATGTATTTTTTTCTTAAATGTGAGTTTTTTTCAGTTATGTCTATTGAATTTATCAGTGAAGATATATGTTCGTATGGTTCTGTTGTGTGTGTATGTATGAGTGCATGTTCATATTATATATATACATACAGCGCAGGAGTGGCTGTGTGGTAAGTAGCTTGCTAACCAACCACATGGCTGCAGGTTCAGTCCCACTGCGTAGCATCTTGGGCAAGTGTCTTCTGCTATAGCCCCGGGCCGACCAATGCCTTGTGAGTGGATTTGGTAGACAGAAACTGAAAGAAGCCTGTCGTATATATGTATATATATATGTGTGTGTGTGTGTTTGTGTGTCTGTGTTTGTCCCCCTAGCATTGCTTGACAACCGATGCTGGTGTGTTTACGTCCCCGTCACTTAGCGGTTCGGCAAAAGAGACCGATAGAATAAGTGCTGGGCTTACAAAGAATAAGTCCCGGGGTCGATTTGATCGACTAAAGGCGGTGCTCCAGCATGGCCACAGTCAAATGACTGAAACAAGTAAAAGAGTAAAAGAGAATATATACATGGGCTGGTTTGTCGGTGGACGTGTGTTAATGGTAGTGAGTTGGTAATAGTGAATAGGTTTATTATTGATGTTGTGTTAGTCACACTGTCTTAGTACAATGGTGACTGTGTGTTCATCTTAATGTGTTGGTCATAATGTTTTAGTCGACTTTGCCTTTCATCCTTTCGGGGTCAATAAATTAAGTACCAGTTACGCACTGGGGTTGATGTAATTAACTTAATCCCTCTGTCTGTCCTTGTTTGTCCGCTCTGTTTAGCCCCTTGTGGGTAATAAAGAAATACATAATGTTTTAGTCGTCATCGTCGTCATCATCATCATCATCATCATCATCACCTTTAACATTTAACATCCGTTTTCCATGCTGGCATGGGTTGGATGGTTTGACAGGAGCTGGCAAGCCAGAAGACTGTAACCAGTGTTCGCTCTGTTTTGGCAAGGCTTTTACGGCTGGATGCTCTTCCTTACACCAACCACTGTGCAGAGTGGATTCCTTATGAAATATTTTAGGTTTTAACTTTTGTTTTCTACTCTCACACACACACACACACACATACACATGGATGCTCACACATACAACATATTTATATAAATACATTTGGCTACCTTCAGTTTCCAAATACCAATTTTACTCAAAAGCCTTTGGTTGGCCTGAGGCTATAAATGAAGACCTTCTCCCAAGGTGCCATGTGGTGGGACTGAACCCAGAACCATGTGGTAGTGAAACAAACTTCTTAACCACACAGTCACTCCTGGTCATAATGCTTTTAATATGTTGGTCACAAAGTGTTAGTGTGTTAGTCATAATATAGTAGATTGTGTTGTTGATGGTGTGTTATTCATTGTGTACCAGTGAATTGGTGAAGCTGTGTGGGTGAAGACATTTGGCATAGCAGTTAGAATGCTCAGCTCATGATCAAAATATTGTGGTTCAATTCCTGAATCAGGCAGTGAGTGTAACTTAGTAGTTAATACCTATTTCTTTATTGCCCACAGGGGGCTAAACATAGGAGGGATAAACAAGGACAGACAAATGGATTAAGCTGATTATATCGACCCCAGTGCGTAACTGGTACTTATTTAATCGACCCCGAAAGGATGAAATGCAAAGTCAACCTTGGCGGAATTTGAACTCTGAACGTAACGGCAGACGAAATATCACTAAGCATTTCGTGGTATTTCGTCTGCCGTTACGTTCAGAGTTCAAAGTATTTAATACCATGCTTTCGCTAATTGTACTTTTATCCAGCAGAACACTGTGGTTGTGACAGATGGAGAGAGTTAGGACTGCACCAGTACTCAGTTGGTACTTCTTTTCAGCTGAGCAGATGGAAACGGTGTGAAATAAAGAACTTAGTTCAATTATACAACCAGTCCAACACTCTGTTCAGAAATGGAACCCAGGGCTGCTTTTGCAGTATTATAAGCTCCCGAAAAAATTGTTGCATTGGGTCTCTTATGAGCACTTATTTATTGATAGTAAGCCACAGCATGCATAGATTAAAATTGGGCCCCTGAACCAGTGAGAGCCCTGGGTAACAGCCCAGTGTGTCCTTGACTTAAGACAGCACTGATTGAATCTACTACCTTATTACCTATTTCTTTATTACCCACAAGGGGCTAAACACAGAGGGGACAAACAAGGACAGACATAGATATTAAGTCGATTACATCGACCCCAGTGCGTAACTGGTACTTAATTTATCGAGCCCGAAAGGATGAAAGGCAAAGTCAACTTCGGCGGAATTTGAACTCACAACGTAACGCAGACGAAATAACTATTTCTTTATTACCCACAAGGGGCTAAACACAGAGGGGACAAACAAGGACAGACATAGGTATTAAGTCGATTACATCGACCCCAGTGTGTAACTGGTACTTAATTTATCGACCCCGAAAGGATGAAAGGCAAAGTCGACCTCGGCGGAATTTGAACTCACAACATAACGCAGACGAAATGCCGCTACGCATTTTGCCCGGCGTGCTAACGTTTCTGCCAGTTCGCCGCCTTATTACTACCTTATTACCGTGAGGTCAACACCCTAATCGTAGGATATATGCTACCACAGTCTAAATCAATATAAGTGACAAGGCTACCATTTCATTTCTGTAGCAGTTCTTAGCTACTAAACTCTCAAATCTGAATCAATGAAAATGACTTTGACTTATTGAAATTTTGATAGCTGAGAATTACTACGGAATTGAAATGTTAACAATGTTACTGTAAGTATCTCTCTCTCTCTCTCTCTCTTTATATATATGGCTTAGTGGTTAGGGTGTTGCACTCATGATTGCGAGATCGTGGGTTCGATTGCCAGACCAGGTGTTGCGTTGTGCTCTTGAGCAAAGCACTTCGTTTCTTGTTACTCTGCAATCGTTTTGACATCTGACATGTGGTACCCAGTTGTACCTGTACAGGTATGTCAGTTTGTGTGGTTGTTCGGTATAAAAATTGTTGAACCTTCACACGTCATCTAACAACAGGAGAGTACATTATATATATATATATATATATATATATATACACACACACACATATATGTAAATATGTATATATGCATTTATATATATATGTTTATGTATATATGCGCAGGAGTGGCTAGGTGCAGGAGTGGCTGTGTGGTAAGTAGCTTGCTAACCAACTACATGGTTCCGGGTTCAGTCCCACTGTGTGGCATCTTGGGCAAGTGTCTTCTGCTATAGCCCCGGGCTGACCAATGCCTTGTGAGTGGATTTGGTAGACGGAAACTGAAAGAAGCCTGTCGTATATATGTAAATATATATATATGTATGTGTGTGTGTGTTTGTGTGTCTGTGTTTGTCCCCCTAGCATTGCTTAACAACCGATGCTGGTGTGTTTACGTCCCCGTCACTTAGCGGTTCGGCGAAAGAGACCGATAGAATAAGTACTGGGCTTACAAAGAATAAGTCCTGGGGTCGATTTGCTCGACTAAAGGCGGTGCTCCAGGATGGCCACAGTCAAATGACTGAAACAAGTAAAAGAGAGTAAAAGAGTATATATATATATATATATATAGAGAGAGAGAGAGAGGAGAGACAGAGGAAATAGCTAAAATTTTTTTGGCTGCTATTTCTAAAAGTTCGGTGTGTGGTAAAGTAAATTATTTTACTGAACCCTAATTATATAACGTAATGTTTTAAATATACCGTAAATGGTCTTTTTTACATACTGAACACTACTTGGTAAAATTATTAATTAATAATTAATTAATTTTACCCTTTTTTATTGACTACTAGCAGTATCGCCCGGCGTTGCTCGAGTTTGTAAGGGAAATAACTATATAAGCATTTTTAGAGAGTTACTTCCCTTATAGATGCCAATTCGGGCTTTCTTAGCCATTTCTGTTTTGGTGTCTTCAAGCCATGAAGTCGTTGTTCTAAAAGAACGCTGGTCTCCTTGACAACGCATTACGACGTTGATTTCCTTAAACTCTCTTCCCCACAGCTTCATGAGGGAGGGAAGAAGGGGGAGAAGCAAACACAGGTGCAGGTGTGAGCGTGGACGCCAACTCCGCTGCCATCGACACACGAAAACTTATGCATTAAAATGGAATAAAAAATGATGTTAAATTATTTTTTAAATCGTAGACTCATCGTAGACGCGCGCTAATAGCCAGACGGGCTCGATATGAATCACGACTATAAGATACCCGGTTTTGGTTAAACTGCACCGCAAAATGTGGGAGTAGTTAGGAATCAAAATCGTAGGAGACAGACACTCACACAACTACAGTTTTATATATATAGATATAGTCGTCACTGAAGTGATGGAGGGTGTTAGTGAGAACCAGCATTGCTAGAAATAAGAGCGAAAACGACTCTTAACTATATAAGACCACTTTTCTAACAACAGACTAGGGAGACAATCTCCTCCCCTACACCAAGTGAGACGGAATCATATCAGCGCTGATTTTTCTAGTTAGATTTTCTGTGAAAAAGGGATGGTCATGGCTGGAATGTATTTGATCATAGGCCTGCTTAATCAGGAGTGACGTTGAGGGCTAAACAAATTACCAATAGCTACGACAATAGCATCACCAACAAGACACCACCACTACTACCGCCACCACCTCAACTGCCACCACCACAAGCACGACCACCTCGACCGCCACCACCTCAACCGCCACCAGCACTACTATAACTACTACTTACATCACCACCACCACCACCATCATCATCAACATCATCATCAGAAACAACATCATCAGAAACAACATCAACAATACATCATCATCATCATCTTCATCATCACCACCACCAACACCATGACTTCAACCACCAGCACCAGCACCACCACCAGCACCAGCACCACTACCACCACCACCACCAGCACCACCACCATCACTACCACAACCACAACCACCACCACCCCACCACCACCATCACTACCACCACCACAACCACCACCATCACCACCACCATCACCACCACCATCACTACACCACCACCACCACCACCAGCACCACCACCATCACCACCACCATCACTACCACCACCACCAGCACCACCACCACCCAGCACCACCACTACCACCAGCACCACCACCACCACCACTACCACCACCGCCACCACCAACACCACCACCAACACCAACAACACCACCAACACCACCACCACCACCACTACCACCACCACCACCACCAACACCACCAACACCACCACCACCACCACCACCACCAACACCAACATCAGTAGCAGTAGCAGCAGCAACAGCAGAGGCCCTAACAATGCCAATGTTATTTCCTCCTGTCATATTTCAAATAATGGTTCTATGACCGCTTGGCGTTGGTCTCTCTCTCTCTCACAGAACTTCTCAATCACACATCAACTGATTGCTCTTGACAGGTCACAAGGCCAACATTTTATAGGACAGGGGTTTATATGGTAAATAGAATTGACCACCGAATATTACCATGCGTGCATATGTTTATAGGCGTGCATGCTTATGCATGTGTGTTTGTGTGGTGTGTGCGCTTCTGTGTGTTTCTGTATGTGCTTCTATGTCCTTATCTGTATGCAAAAGAGAGCATTTATAATCCATTGGATTGTAAAGACAGCACATTACATGTGAGCATTTTATCTTTGACTAATGTAAAAGTGGTATTTTTCTCTTCCTTTTAAACAAAGGGTTAGTCACGGAACATCAGTTTTTCTCTTTTCTTTCCATCATAGCATACAAACCCATTCTAATTTATGAACTTATAGATATTTAGGAACTTTACTATAAAAGTTTTCTCAATGCAGACCTGCAGTCTGCTCTGATGTGTTGCATTTTTATATCAGAGAAATCAAGATGGCTTGCAAAGCCTACGCTTCTTCCAGCTATGCTAGAGGTGAGAACTTAACCCTTTAGCATTTAATCCGGCCATATCCGGCCCAAATAATCTATCAGTTTTATGTTAAAACTGTCTGGATCTAACCTCTCACACCTACCCTACAATGTCATTTAAAAATATATAGCCACACCATTTAAATTTTGAAGCTGCAAAATAATATGTGATTAATTCAAAAACAGTATGGATAAATAAGCAATAAATTTCACAAAGAAATCTGAATGCTAAAGGGTTAAATATATATTTCTTTACTACCCACAAGGGGCTAAACACAGAGGGGACAAAGAAGAACAGACAAGCGGATGAAGTCGATTACATCGACCCCAGTGTGTAACTGGTACTTAATTTATCGACCCCGAAAGGATGAAAGGCAAAGTCGACCGCGGTGGAATTTGAACTCACAACGTAGTGACAGACGAAATACCTATTTTTTTACTACCCACAAGGGGCTAAACACAGAGGGGACAAACAAGGACAGACAAGTGGATTAAGTCGATTACATCGACCCCAGTGCGTAACTGGAACTTAATTTATCGACCCCAAAAGGATGAAAGGCGAAGTCGACCTCGGCAGAATTTGAACTCAGAACGTAGCGGCAGACGAAATACGGCTACGCATTTTGCCCGGTGTGCTAACGTTTCTGCCAGCTCACCGCCTTATGAAACCCTTCTTTCTTGGAATGATGAAACTTGAAGGAAAGAAAACTACAAGGGATTCTTTTTACCATAGGCACAAAGCTCAAAATGTTGGGAGGCAGGGCTAGTTTATTGCATCATATCCAGTATTTGACTGCTTCTTATAGCATAAACCCTGAAAAGCTGAAAGGCAAAGTTGGCTTAGATGGAATTTGAACTTAGAAAATGAAAAATAGATGAAATATTGCTAAGCAGGAGTGGCTGTGTGGTAAGTAGCTTGCTTACCTACCACATGATTCAAGGTTCAGTCCCACTGCGTGGCACCTTGGGCAAGTGTTTTCTACTATAGTCTCAGACCAACCAAAGCCTTGTGAGTGGATTTGGTTGACAGAAACTGAAAGAAGCCTGTCGTATATATGTAAATATATATATGTGTATGTGTGTATATGTTTGTGTCTGTGTTTGTCCCCCCAACATCGCTTGACAACCGATGCTGGTGTGTTAACGTCCCCGTAACTTAGCGGTTCGGCAAAAAGAGGACCGATAGAATAAGTACTAGGCTTACAAAGAACAAGTCCTGGGGTCGATTTGCTCGACTAAAAAGGCGGTGCTCCAGCATGGCCGCAGTCAAATGACTGAAACAAGTAAAAGAGTAAAAAGGTAAAAGAGTAAACTTCATTAAAGAAGCATAATTAGATGGGAATGTGACGTAATAATTATGGTTGAAAGGGAAACAACTCATTGGTTCTTACATAACAATTATATTGTCCCGCCGTCACGCTTATTGATAATAACGTTATTATTGTTAAGAAATAGTCTAAAACGAAGTGAAAATAGAGAAGGTAGCCTCCCTTGTAATTCATAAACGTGACTCATATTTGCTGTTGAGATCTTTGTGTTTGTGTGTCTGTCGTTAAGAATATAGCAAATGATATTTATTCAACGTGATGCTGAGGAATCATGAGACCTGGCCCTTGGGTGCTTGCAGCAGGGTATGATCTGGGACAGGACAAGCGTTAGGGCCTAGTTTTAGTTTCTACAAAGGATAACTTATTTTCCTTCTCTGTTCACCCACGTGTATTACTGGGACACATATCTCTTCTTTGATATGCGGCATTCCTAGTTCGCGCTAATATAAACAAATTTGTGTGTGTGTGTGTGTTAGTGTGTGTGTGTGTGTGCGTGTGTGTGTTAGTGTGTGCGCGCGCGTTCTGGCTTGCGTGCATTCGTGCGTGCGCGTTGTGCGCGTGTGTGCGCGTGTGCGCTCGTGCGTGTCTACTTTTCGCTCACGCTAAACATACGTACAAATGCACGTGTTTCTATGTACATGTGTACATGTGTATGTTCATCTCTCCATATACAGATACACATATATGCACGCACACATACATACATACATACATACACACACACACCACACACACACACCACACACACGCGCGCATATACATGGTCAGAAAGGTATTTGAGGACATACCTATTTTGGGTCATTGCTGCATTTTTTGTCAGCAATGAAGGACATGTGATGTCTCTTTACTTCTTTCCACAAGGCCCTAGAGTTAACTCTGCCGCCTACATTGAGGTCCTGGAAATAATTGTCAAGCCCTAAATAGACAGTGCATGCAATGGAAGGCCTTGTGTGTTTCAGTAAGACTCTGCACTATCACACATGGCTCTAGTAACACAGGAATGGATGGCTGAAAATTTTCATGATCACATAACCCCTAACATTTGGCTTCCTAATTCCCCAGCCCTCAATCCATTGGACTATTACATGTGGAACATTGTTGAGAGAGAGGTCAATGAACACGCCCATAACACCAAAGATTCTTTGAAAGCTGCCATAGTCAAAGTAATGTCCCAAATGAACCAGGACCACTTGATTCGAGCATGTAGATGATTTAGATCTCACATAGAAGCAGTTGTTGAAGCTGAAGGTGACTTTATTGAATAACATTATAGAAAAGAAGGTTTATTTTTATCCTCATAGCATTTTTTGATAAATAAAGTTATTATCTGTTATCATATATCTGTTTTATTTTTATAAACGTAAATCTTTTTCAAATATCTTACACACCCTGTATATACATACACACACACACAAATATATATATATATATATATACATGCACACATACACACACACATATATATATATCCACATACGTGAACATATATATATGCATATATATATGCATATCTATATATATATATATATATGTATAATATATATGTGTGTGTGTGTGTGTGTTGTATATATATATATATATATATATATATATACAAAATAAGAAAATGGAGAAACACATCTTAATCAATGATCAACTACCAGATAATACCCAATCACATAATTTATTAAACCACTACATATGAACATTAAGGTCAGACATAATAATATAGAACAAAACAATGTACATGAAAGAGTAATATGATACAATAAGTACAGTATGTATAAGTGAATATAAATAAATACAAATATAAATATAAACTACATCTTACAGCTGTTTCAGCCATGCAGATATGGGTGCCTCATTATGCTCATATTAGCCATGTGTGATAGGTTAATATGTAGTTATAAATGAGACACTTACAAAAATATCCCAAGGCCTCTTCAGAGATTATGAAGAACAAACTAAATTAAATATGAAAATCAGAGGAGGTACACCATACAATAGAGGGTACATACCCATAATATATAATATATAATAGAATATACACATACATATGAGTGCATATATCCATACTCCTCTATATATATATAATACATATATATAATAATAATAATATACAGCAATATACATACATATGTTCTATATTCAAGGTTACAGTTAGTCACAACAATATATTAGAATATTACAATATAGAAACATACACATATCTATATTCAAATGCAGATATACAAAGTCAATAATTCATTATATTAAGTTACAAAATGCCATTAATATTAATATCATTACTATTACCATTGCCACTATTGCTACTAATATCATTATATTATTATTATTATTATTAATAATGGCTGCATCACAATTCTTAACATTTATGTATTACTTTGTTGGGTACTTCACTAGCAGTATATTGGATATATGTTATCCCATGGAGGGTTGCACTTACAACCCCCATCTCAATTTGTATATATATATATATATATATATATATATTGTCCATAAACAAAAATTTGAAAGAAAAAGCACATTTTAAGTTATAGAGCAGTGGTGTATATTAAAGTTAGATAAAGCTGGTTTATGGGATTACTTAGGCTTCACATTCATAAAGGGCTTGGCTTTATGATGCATCATCAGATCCCAAAATCTGTTGGCTAAAGGCCTCTCTAGAATATGGAGGAGGAAACGACCCCATTACTCAATGTTTGTTTCCCCTTGGCTATCGATCACCAGTGTCAACAATATGGGAGGTGTCCCTTTGGCTATCCATTGCCAGTGGCCCTGCTATCCTGTGGGTTCCAATAGGCTAGCAGGAATTTCCTGAAAGGTAAGCACAGTCCAAAGACCTCCGTTCTGGAGTGCAGGATGTTCCCTGGGTATCGGGAGTACTTTAGGATCCTCGACCATTCCGATATGCATAATTTCCAATTGCTGCCAACACCAACAGACATATCACTGCCAACACCCGCCCATGGAGATACATCGGCTGTTCTGGGCTCATTCAAACAATGCCTCTCTAACAACTGGTCCTCCTTCAGGATACCAGAAAGGAAATATGTCACATCATTAGCCAGCCATGTATGGCAGCTAATAGATGATGGGATTCCATACACCTTATCAAGGAGAATCCTAGAGAATCCAGGCCCTTACATTAATGGGACCAACCACTGTAAATTATGCATATGGAATAGGCGAGGTTTCTAAAGGACTCAGTTGACCCAGGGAACATCCTGAACTCCAGAACAGAGGTCTTCAGACCGTGCTTACATTTCAGGAAATTCCTGCTAGCCTATTGGAACTCATGGGATAACAGGGCCACTGGCAACTGATAGCCAAAGGGACACAATCTCCTTTGTTGACATTGGCAATCGATAGTCAAGGGGACACAATCCCCTTTGTTGACATTGAGTATTG
>NC_043010.1:9629289-9644289 GCF_006345805.1 Octopus sinensis | reverse complement strand
TTTATGTATATATATATATATATACATATATATATATACACATATATATATATAATATATATATATATGTATATATATATATATGTATGTGTGTATGTGTATATACATGCATATATATGTATATACATATATATATGCATGCGTGTATATATATATATATATATATATAATTTGTAAAAATGCATAAATCTGGAGGAGAAGATGTAGAGCAACGAATATAATGGAGGAGACCAGTTTATGGGGTTAGCCTGGGTTTCTCACTTATAAGGGGTTTGGACGTACATCGTATCTTCGGACCCCAAACTCCGGTGGCCTGCCGTCAGTGTTTGAGGTCTGAAGATACGCTGTAAATCCAAACCTCTTAGAAGCGAGAAATCCAGGGTAACCCCATAAACCAGCCTTTTCCCATTATAATGTATGTGTGTATATTGCATATGTATATATATATATATTATATATATATATATATATATATGCAATATCCCTGCATATCTCATATCTATTTTCATTCCTCCACTTCAATCTCTATTTCGTATCTTATCTAAATATTGCTTAACCATTTTCTCACACCGTCTCTGATGAAGGGATATAATAAATATCCTGGAAACAGCTGTAAGACCTATTTATAAATGTTCTAAAATCTTCACAGCTTGGAATATTCTGAAGCCGCTACCAGGTACCAGCCATCTATCTTGAGATCATGAGGGCAACATTGTAGCATGCATCTTCACACATATATGTATATGTACATGCATACACAACATACACATATGTGTCTGTGTGTCTCTCTTTTACTCTCTTTTACTTGTTTCAGTCATTTGACTGCAGCCATGCTGGAGCACCGTCTTTAGTTAAGCAAATCGACCCCAGGACTTATTCTTTGTAAGCCTAGTACTTATTCTATCGGTCTCTTTTGCCGAACCGCTGAGTTATGGAAATGTAAGCACACCACCATTGGTTGTCAAGTGATCTTGCAGGGACAAACTCAGACACACAAACATATACACACACTTCTCTCCTTTTTTCCTTCTTTCCTGAGCATCCAATAATACTATACTTGTTCCATGTCCTCGTGTTGTTGTGTTTTCTCTTTGTGTTTTCATGTTTGGATTAACAATATATATAAATATTTATATATATATATACATATATATACATATATACATATAGACAACAGGCTTCTTTCAGTTTCCATCTACCAAATCCACTCACAAAGCTTTGGTCGGCCCGTGGTTATGGTAGAAGACACTTGCCCAAGGTGTCACGCAGTAGGAACGAACTCGGAACCATGTGGTTGGTAAGCAAGCTACTTACCACACAGCCACTCCTGCACCAATGTGTGTGTTCATGTTTGTATATCTTTGTGCATGTGCTTATGTATACATATTTACACAAACACACAAATACACACGCACACAAGCACACTCATGTATGATAAACATTTACAAGGTTTCTTCCAATGCATATAAAATGAATTTGCTTCCTACAAATTCCTTAAGTTCTTTAAACTTTAATTAAATCCTTAAAGTTGCTATACCTTGTAGTGTTGTATTTCAGAAGATTAACTCAGAGCTTCTGCAGAAATTTTATCCCGTTTATACTAAGTCCTCAAATATACAATGCACAAACATTGATTTGCAATCGGAATTTCTCTGCATGTTTGATTCTATTAGGTTTTGATCATCATCATCACATACCATAATACTCTTTTACTCTTTTACTTGTTTCAGTCATTTGACTGCGGCCATGCTGGAGCACTGCCTTTAATTGAGCAACTTGACTCCAGGATTTATTCTTTGTAAGCCTAGTACTTATTCTATCGGTCTCTTTTGCTGAACCGCTAAGTGACGGGGACATAAACACACCAGCATCGGTTGTCAAGCAATGCTAGGGGGACAAACACAGACACACAAACATATACACACACATACATATATATATATATACATATATACAACAGGCTTCTTTCAGTTTCCGTCTACCAAATCCACTCACAAGGCTTTGGTCGGCCCGAGGCTATAGCAGAAGATACTTGCCCAAGGTGCCACGCAGTGGGACTGAACCCGGAACTATGTGGTTGGTTAGCAAGCTACTTACCACACAGCCACTCCTGCACCTAATGTCTATATTTACATCATTATCACCTTCATAATGCTTTAAAAATATTTGCAATTCCCATTGAAATGCTCTTAAAGGTAAAGTCATTAGAAAGACTCACCTGGTGCATCTTTTATTTGTTCCAGCCATTCGGTGGAGGCTCTGCCCTGAAGGGTTTAGTTGAACAAGTCAACTCCAGTAATTATTTTTAAACTCTGGTTCTTATTCTATCAGCCTCTTTTGTTGAGCCACCAAGTTACAGGGCTGTAAACAAACCAACATTCATTCTTCTACTGAGTAATTTTTCTATTGACTATGCCAGGCACTCTGTCTTTTAAAGTTAATAATACTTGGGGTTGCTGCTCTTTCACAATCAGGTTTTATACCCTCATCGATCATTAAAGTATGAGAAGGATTAAGCAGCTTCATTCATGACCCATAACTGTAATCTCTTGTTTGCAGAAGCCTGGCTGAAGCATGTTTGAATTCATTAAATTGCCTCAAGTCTTTGATTAGTGTACTGCTCTCATATTTGCAGAAATGCCGATATAATACACAAATATACTGTGGAAGCACTCCGTCGGTTACGACAACGAGGGTTCTGGTTAATCCGAATCAACGGAACAGCCTGCTCTTGAAATTAACATGTAAGTGGCTGAGCACTCCACAGACACGTGTACCCTTAACGTAGTTCTCGGGGATATTCAGCGTGACACAAAGAGTGACAAGGCCGGCCCTTTGAAATACAGGTACAACAGAAACAGGAAGTAAGAGTGAGAGAAAGTTGTGGTGAAAGAGTACAGCAGGGATCACCACCATCCCCTGCCGGAGCCTCGTGGAGCTTTTAGGTGTTTTCGCTCAATAAACACTCACAACGCCCGGTCTGGGAATCGAAACCGCGACCCTACGACCGCGAGTCCGCTGCCCTAACCACTGGGCCATTGCGCCTCCACACAAATATACTACACTGTTGCTGGCCGAATGTGATTCAACTAATTAACAAATACTCACTCACCTATGATAGACTCTTCCATCAAAGATGATGCATGAACATTCAAATTTTGCTGAATGACCTGCACAAATAATTTGTTTATAGTGATCAAGTGTATGTGCCTCATATTAGATTATTCACTCCATCAAATTGACAGGTTTACCACATGTCAGGGGATGAAGTGATCACAAAGGAACGTTAGATGAAGTGTTTTGCTTTAGAGCACCACCTAGTCTAGGAATTGAAACCATGATCTTGCATTCATGAGTGCATCATTCTAACCACTAGGCCATCTGCCCTCACCAGTACACACTAAAATCTAGCTTTCAGATGAATTGCGTCTTCCTTCTACCATTTCTAATGTTACTGCTTTACCCTCTACTCCATTGAACTAGCTAATTGATAACTGGACCCACATGTCCCCTTTTCGGTCATTATCCCTAATTGGTGATGGTGGTGTTATATAAAAAGCACCCAGTACACTCTGTAAAGTGGCTGGTGTTAGGAAGGGCATTCAGCTGTAGAAACCATGTTGTCCCTGGCCTTGCCAGCTCTTGCCAAGCCACCCAATCTATGCTAGCATGGAAAACAGATGTTAAATGTTGTTGATGATGATGATATCTAAACTTCTAGGCCCCAAATTAAACACTTTGCCCAATCTTTACTGCTTAGAACTGCACTCTTTTTGAATTCTTTTCCAGCTCACGTTTTTTTTTTTTTTTTTCCAGCTTTGATTTGTAGGTGATCAATCTAAATATCAGCCACATCTATCTCACTGGCCTAGGGATAACCAGCAAAGATTCAAAATAAATTGACAAGCAACAATTACTAAATGCTGTAAATGAATGTAAAAGGAAGTATTTGCGACCCTGAGAGTATTCCAGTCAAGGTTTGAATATGGAAAGAGGTAGAATAGGAAGCTATTGACAATGTCTTGATTCAAATAACTGAGATAAACCTGAGATGTTGTTCACAATGTGTTATATTTAATTACAAACCTAACTGGATAGTTGTGAAGTCCAGATTGATTTCAATGAAATAAGTTCATGGATAGTGAAACATCTTTCATGTCATTAAAACATTAATTATATCCACCGCTGATTTCTTACATTACAGAAGTCACCTCAGTAGTTTATAGATTACTTTAAGCAATGAGAGAGCAGCAATCAGCCATGATGTTGCCTTAACAAGCAAAGAAATAAGTGGTGCATATTCCATACTATACATTGCTCAGCATCCATAATGAAGACACCTAAATCACAAGAGCTCAATTTTAGTTATTGAGAAATACCATGTTAGGATAAATTTTATTATTGCAGACTTGGTAGAATATTTTTGTCAATTTTCTGATCTGATCTTCATTATTAAACTGATAGACTTTAATTATTTAAGGATTGGTGTTAATGCCATTGGTGCTAAAAATTTTTTTCCAACAGGACGGTTTGAGTTCAGTCTCACCATGCAGATTTTAAAGCAAGTACTTTCTACAATAGATTTGGGTTGACCAAAAATTTGTGAGTGAAATTTGGTCTATAAAAACTGTGTAACAGACTGACAGAGTGGCACTTCCCGTTAAAAATAGAAGACCTAATCTACAATCTGGTTTAACATTACCAACTGGACTATGAATGCTTGTAGAAGAGCTCTCATTGAAGTTCTTTTACTGGCAAGTTTACATGAAGTTGAAGGTGTTGCTTTTACATTCAAGTTCTACATGGGATTACTTAAATATGTATGATTGATGTATGTAATAGTTAATTTTCATTATCATATATGGTACTTTGTAATTATGCCATCAAATTCTGTCAGGGATGGTCTACTATCCTACCACCATCCTAAAACTAATAGACAAAATGTTCCAACCAATGTTGTGCTGCAAGCATTGGTCCAATGAAATCTTTATATATAAAACTGAAGTTGTGTGAGAGTCTGTCTACTCCGATTTAGATTCCTAACTACTCCCACATTTTGCGGTGCAGTTTAACTAAAAGTGGGTATCTTATAGTCGTGATTCATATCGAGCCCTTCTGGGTATTAGTGCGCATCTACGATGAGTCTACGATTTAAAAAAAAATTTACCATAATTTTTCCACATTTTTAATGCATTTTTGCTCTGTTTATATGAGGAAAGTAACTCTCTAAAAATGCTTATATAGTTATTTCCCTTACAAACCCGAGCAACGCCGGGCGATACTGCTAGTAAATGTCTTGATAGAATATAAGCTGTATCACAGAGAATAGTTATCTGAAACACCAAATGCAAGTTATAGACATACCATTCAGATTACAGGTAAATTAATTAAAAAAAACTCAGTCAATAATTTCAACAGAACAAGGTGGCAGAATTGTTAGCACACCAGGCAAAATGCTCAGCAACATTTTGTCTGTCTTTATATTCTGAGTTCAAATTCCACTGAGGTCAACTTTGCCTTTCATCCTTAAGGTGATCAATAAAATAAGTACCAGTTAAACACTGGGGTCGATAAAATCAACTTATCCCCTCCCCTGAACTTGCTGGTCTTGTGACAATATTTCAAACCAATACTTTATGAATTTGACTTTCTTTCTCTGACCTCATAACTATTTCTTTACTACCCACACGGGGCTAAACACAGAGGGGACAAACAAGGACAGACAAATGGATTAAGTCGATTACATCGACCCCAATGCGTAACTGGTACTTATTTAATTGACCCCCGAAAGGATGAAAGGCAAAGTCGACCTCGGCGGAATTCGAACTCAGAATGTAACAGCAGACAAAATATAGCTACGCATTTCGCCCGGCGTGCTAACGATTCTGCCAGCTCGCCGCCTTATACCTGTCTCTCTTCATTCTCTGACGTCATACCTGTCTCTCTTTGTTCTATGTAAGTATAAACTTATTTCGTTGTGATTTCATTCACATTTAGGAATATTAAATCAAAACCAATACTTGACTGCTATTTTATTTTATTGGTCTCTGAAAGGATAAAAAGCAAAATTAACTGTTGCAGGATTTGAACTCAGTATGTAATGTAGATGCAGGCATTTAGTCTAATTTGTCCAATGCACAGGCAGGTTGAGTTGACCTTATAATTTCGAATTTCCAAAAACCAAAAAGAAAATCATAAATATTGTATTGGTTGTCTCCCTTGGAAACATGTTAAAAAAATATTCTTTAATACAGTCGCATTACTCTAAAAGGTTTCTGTTGCTGTAGACTAAATATTACAAGTTTATTTCTTGTTGTTTTTTTTATGATATTGAATGTTAATAGCTGACATCATATGAATTGATATTTTACTTCTTTTTCTTTTCCTTTAATATATTTTTTTTATGAAGTGAAACTAGAAAGTAAAACAAAAAAGAAATTATTGAATGATTAAGACATTTTTCTTTGATTGAGAAGGTGAAAGTTCCATATTAATTTGTTAAGAATTATTTATTTCTTTTACAAGTGAACGCATTCTTCTTCAAGAGCAAGACACCGTAAGAAATTCTTTTCCATTTTCTTTTTTTTGTTTTTTGTTTTTTGTTTTTGTTTTTGTTTTTGCTTCCTTCATGTCTCACGGTATGAAACTGTCAGGGATTAAAAGTCGTTTGATTGATTAGAAATATGGCTTCAAAGTAACAAATAACATCAGCTTCGATTTTTGTTTTTTCTTTTCCTAATAGCTTCCCACTAGATATGGTTAGTAATGGCCTTTAACCTCTTAGGTTGTTAGAGCATTACTGAACGCTTTCCTTGTTGATGTTGTTGTTGCTCAACTCCACCACACACACACACACACACACACACACACGGATATACACCTTGGGCTGTCCTTGAGTAGAACTGTAATCAAAGATGGTCAAACCTTGACTTGACCACTCCAACTTTCTTGTATAGTCTAGACCACAATTATCCAATGTATCCCAAGATAGCACAGCTCAACTCCACCACCACACACACACACCTTGGGACCTTGGGCAGTCCTTGAACAGAACTGTGATCAAAGACGGTCAAGCCTTGACTTGACCACTCCAACTTTATTCTATATTCTAGACCACAATTATCCCAATGTGTCCTAAGATGGCACAGCCATCACCTAGTTTTGGGTCTAGTTCCATTGTGTGGCACCTTGGGCAAGTATCTTCCACCATAGCACTGGGTCCACCAGTTCCTTAATTTTTTTATTATATTCTATACTTTATTTTTTTTTTATTATATTCAAATTAATCCTTTAACTTTCATACACACACAAAAATAAAAATGAAATAACCCCATATATTTAGTCTACTGGTATAAACTAAGAAGTCGGCGAGCTGGCAGAAGCGTTAGCACGCCAGGCGAAATGCTTAGCAGTATTTCGTCTGCCGCTACATTCTGAGTTCAAATTCCGCCGAAGTCGACTTTGCCTTTCATCCTTTCGGGGTCGATAAATTAAGTACCAGTTACGCACTGGGATCGATATAATCGACTTAATCCCTTTGTCTGTCCTTGTTTGTCCCCTCTGTGTTTAGCCCCTTGTGGGTAGTAAAGAAATAGGTATAAACTAAGAGGTCAACATGTAATTTTTTAATGTATAACTTTATCCCTGATGATATTTTGCTCATAACTTATAAATGCAAATTTGAAGCATAAATTTGTAATGTATTTAAAGAGCACAAATGGAAACAGCTGTAGGAAGCAAGAATTATCAATTTATTAATAAATAATTATTAACTTTCAACTGTCCATTTTCTTTTCTTCTATTTTAATTGAATAAAGATTATATACTTAATATATACCTATTGATTTAGAGAAATTGTATTTCCCAAAAATATTAGGTATAGAACTTGTGTTTTTTTTGGATGCAATCATCTCTTTAAGAGGTTAATATAACGTCTCATTAAATTATATATCTATATCTATCTATCTATCTATTATCTATCTATCTATCTATCTATCTATCTATCCATCTATCCATCTATCCATCCATCCATCCCTCCCTCCCTCCCTCCCTCCCTCCATCCATCCATCTATCTATCCATCCATCCATCGATGTATGTATGTATATATGTCATCATCATCATCATCATCGTTTAACGTCCGTTTTCCGCGCTAGCACGGGTTGGACGGTTTGACCGGGGTCTGGGGAGCCAGGGGCTGCCCCAGGCTCCAGTCTGATTTGGCAGTGTTTCTACAGCTGGATGCCCTTCCTAACGCCAACCACTCCGCGAGTGTAGTGGGTGCTTTTTACGTGCCACCTGCACAGATGCCAGAGGGGTCTGGCATCGGCCACAATCGGTTATTGCCTTTTTTCGTTGCATTGCGGCAGGAGGGGAGAGTTCCAGCAGAGAGAAGAGAGGGAGAGAGAGGGGGGGGGCATGTAATATAGGGGAGCACCAGTGGGGAAGGTTTGGGGTAAAGAGAAACGATGACAGGTAGGGTTGGTGGCAGGTTCTAGACAGAATGAAAAGTAGGAAGTAAAACGTAGGATATCACGAGTGGGGGAGGGGGCTGGAAGGAGATAGCCGGTTGAGGCAGTGCAACATTTCAAAACAGGAGGAACATAAGATAACAGGTTAAGTGGGACGTTTGATGAGCTGCGGCGCTAGCTGCTTCTGTCCAGGGGGGAGGAGGCAGGGGTAAATACATAGTGAGAAAGTATATTGAGGAGGAGGGGTAGGAGGAACAGACACACGTAGTGGTGGCGGTGGTAGAGGGGATATCCGGTGAGGATTGTGTAAACAGCGTGTTCTCCAGTATGGATGGTGGGGGTGGGAGGGCGGGCGAACCGCGAATGGCGGGCTGTGAAGATTTTGATGGGGACAGTAGTGATAGACTTAAGCAATCGGGGGGTTGAAGAAATGAAAGAGGTAACGAACGAATTAACTTGGTACCGAGGGGGTTTAAACAAATTAAAGGGTTATATTTTAAGAACAAGCAGAATTAGTGAATAGATTCGAACATTAAGGGTTAGCGGCAAATGTATGTGTGTAGTACAAGAGTCAGAAGAAATGAAATGAGAATTCTTAGCTTGCTTGCTATGATCATCGCTGTGTGGTCAAGAAAGGGTGAATGAAAGAGAAGCACACGAGGTGATTATTTATATAGGTTCACCGGAAATGTATATATATATACAGGGTGCTGTGAATATATTGTCATTGAAATTATCAAAAAATGAAAATGACACTGACATCTCATTTTAACAGATATATTTATCAAAATTACAGAAAAAATATCTTGAAATACTAAAGGGTAAATTTATTCAATAAAATCACCATTGGCTTCAACCATGGACTCCAGACGACTTCAGAACTTCCTGCAATTCTTCTGGATGGTCTCCTTGTTTAAGTTGGTAAATGTTACCATAATCCTTGCCATCAGTTCATCTTTGGTGTTACAAGGAGTTTTGTTGGTCTCTCGCTAGACTGCACCCCACACATAATAGTCAAGGGGGTTGTAGTCTGAGGAGTAAGGTGGCCAGATGTTAGGGGTGATGTGGTCACAGAAATTGTCTGACAGCAATGAGTGGATTCTCCTGCTTATGTGGTATGGTGCAGAGTCCTGTTGCCAGACATAGGGTGTTCCAGCAGCCACTCTTTTGACCCAGAGCAGCACTGCCTCCTCCAGGCACTTAATGTAGGCCTCTAATTTGAGTGTCTCTTTTTGTATTCGCGTTGTGCATATTATTATTGTTGTTGTAATTATTATTATCATTATTATTATTATTATTATTATTATTATTATTGCTTTTATTATTGTTGAATGTGGCAAGCTGGCAGAACTGTTAGCACACCGGGTAAAAATAACTTAGCGGCATTTCTTCAAGGTCTTTACATTCAGAGTTCAAACCTTGCCAAGGTTGACTTTGTCTTTCATCTTTTCAGGGTCAATAAAATAAGTATGAGCTGAGCACTGGGGGGTCGATGTAATCAAATTACCCCCACCCAACCAATTCCTCCGAAACTGCTGGTTTTGTGCCAAAGTTTGAAATCAGTATTCTTGCCATTATTATTAAAGGCAACACCATTTTGTTTGGCATTTTACATTCTGTGTTTAGATATTGCTGAGGTCAGCCCTTACCGCCATCACCTGAAATTGCTGGCCTTGTGCCAAAATTTGAAACCAATTTGAGAACAAGAGAAGCGTGGACAAGTGAGTCAGGAGTTCATAATACAAGGCAGCATGAGATCGATAAGCTTCAAAGAGCAGAAGTCATCATGCTAGTAGTAGTAGTAGTAGTAGTAGTAGTAGTAGTAGTGGTGGTGATAGTGGTGGTAGTGGGGTAGTGGTGATAGTTGTAGAGATGATGATAGTAGTAGTAGTGATGGTGGTGGTGTGGGTGGTAGTGGTGGTGATGGTGATGGTGGTTGTAGTAGTGGTGGTAGTTGCAGTGGTGGTGGTAGTTGCAGTGGTGGTGGTAGTGGTTGTGGGAGTAGTGGTGGTGGTGGTGGTGGTGGTGGTGGTTGTGGGTGTAGTGGTGGTGGTGGTAGTTGTAGTGATGGTGGTGATAGTAGTAGTAGTAGTAGTAGTAGTAGTAGTAGTAGTTGTAGTTGTAGTTGTAGTAGTATAGTAGTAGTAGTAGTAGTAGTAGTAGCAGTAGCAGTAGTAGTAGCAGTAGCAGCAGTAGCTGCAGCAGTAGTAGTAGCAGCAGCAGCAGCAGCAGCAGCAGCAGCAGTAGTAGTAGTAGTAGTAGTAGTAGTAGTAGCAGTAGAAATTGAGTCAATCATACACAAAAATGACATGTACCTATGTTTCATTAAAATCCTCTTGAATCTTTCGTATTACTTCAGTGTATTTCTAAAAGAAATACAATATTGATGCCATTATAATGGATAATAATAATGTGCGTGTGTGCATGTGTGTGTGTGTGTGTGTGTGCACCTGCTGGTTTCTGCATGACATGCTAAACTATTCAAACTGACAGTGGCGTAATTTAAATCACATCACAAATGAAATGCCATCAACTTACTTCAAATGACACTTACATACTGAGATGTGTGTGTGTGTGTGAGCAAGTTTGTGTATCTGAGTATATATGTGCATATTCATATATATATATATGTGTGTGTGTGTGTGTGTGTGTGTGTGGATGGATGGATAAATAGATAGATAGAAAGATAGACAGATAGATATATATTTCTATGTATGCATATATATATATATATATGGATGGATGGATGGATAAATAGATAGATAGATAGACAGAAAGATAGACAGATAGATATTTATTTTATGTATGCATATTATATATTATATATATATATATTATATATATATATATATGGATGGCTGGATGGATAAATAGATAGATAGATAGACAGAAAGATAGACAGATAGATATATATTTCTATGTATGCATATATATATATATATATATATATATATATATATATATATATGTATGCATATTATATATATAATATATATATATAATATATATAATATATATATGTATGTATATATATATAATATATATATATATGAATGGATGGATGGATAAATAGATATATAGACAGAAAGATAGACAGATAGATATATATTTCTATGTATGCATATATATAATATATATATATATATTATATAATATATATACGTGTGTGTGTGTGTGTGTATATAGCTAAAACTTACTTGGAAAAAGATGCGTGGCATTCAATCATATAATAATATAAATAATATACATAAGTATATACCTGTGAGTGTGTGTGTTTATATACATATGTATATACATACACACACACATATATATATATACACACAAACATATATACACATACATGCATACATATATATATATATATATACACACACACACAAACATCTATATATATACAATCATACATACACCTTGATATTTGAATACATATATATATATATGTATATGCACACATGTATATGCACATGTATATGCACACATGTATATGCACACGCATGTATATACATATATCTATACACAAATATACATGTGCACACACATGCACACACACACATACAAACAAGCATACGCATGCACACACACACACACATGGATTAGAAATACACCATGAATTTTTATTTTATTTGATGGTCTCTGAGATGGTGGGACACTATGAAAATATTTGAAATTCAATATTAATGATAAGTTTTCTTCGTTCAAACAGATTTTGTCATGGATAATTCACTGAGATACAAAAAAAATAGACAAAACAAAAAAAATTTTCCAGAAAATGTGTGGAAATGTAAATTATATAGCTGTACATACATACATACTTACACAAACACAAACACATACACACACATACACACTCACATAAATGGATATACACACACACACATGCATACGTAAACACACACACTTACACAAATACACATATATATATATGTATGTATCCGTGTCAAAATATGCGTGTATGTGTATAGATGCGTGGCTTATGTGTTTGAGTGTGTCTGTGTGTTCACTGTTTCATAGTTTCATTGGTGTCCATAACAACAACACCACACAGAACATCAAAAACTCAATATGTTATGTTCAACATCCTAAATTTACGTATGGCATGCAAATAGGAAAAAGTAAAGCTTTTTAAAGATTAAAATTATATGCATAGCCATTCATACACACAAACATATCGTAATATATGTAAACATATTTATATGTAAACATATTTATATGTATATACATGTACATAGAAATAAATATGTATGCTTGTTTGCATACTTACATATATTTCTATCAACATAAATGTACATTAACAAATTTATTTGACTATTTGCTGTTGTTTATTTTATTATTTTTTGTAGGGTGGGGTGTTATTATCCGATTATATATATTTTTTTCTATTATGCTAATATACACGTGTTCTATAAGAGTTAGCCAAAACCTTGAGCAAACTTTCAAAATTTCAATAAATCTATATTGAAATAAATTTCTCAAGTGAAGCCAGAGCAGATAGTAATGTGTAATTTCAACATTTCCAATGTTGTAGCATTTGTTGTCTCTTAAGTACCCACTAAACATAATAAAGCATTTCCTCTTTTGCTTCTCAAATATTCGATAACCGTTGTTGCTGCCATTTAGCCCCAGGTCAGTACTGATTGAGCAGACCTAAGCTAGTAGGGTACAGTGGCATATAGTGGTTGTCGTATTGGGTATGCTGCCTCACCCAGTGCCACCAAATTTCAAGCAGGGGTATAACAAATGTTTTGCCATTAAGATTTATGATTAAACTAATGAGTAAGGTTAATATTTATAATGAGTTTTAGGGCAGCAAGCTGACAGTTA
This sequence comes from Octopus sinensis, assembly GCF_006345805.1. Taxonomy (NCBI): domain Eukaryota; kingdom Metazoa; phylum Mollusca; class Cephalopoda; order Octopoda; family Octopodidae; genus Octopus; species Octopus sinensis. The sequence goes on along the minus strand of NC_043010.1, from coordinate 9,630,996 downwards.
GGGTGGCAAGCTGGCAGAATTGTTAGCACACCGGGCAGAATGCTTAGCAGTATTTCGTCTGTGATTACGTTCTGAGTTCAAGTTCCACTGAGGTCGACTTTGCCTGTCATCCTTTCGGGGTTGATTAAATAAGCACCATTTACTCACTGGGGTTGATGTAATCAACTTAATCCCTTTGTCTGACTTTGTTTGTCCCCTCTATGTTTAGCCTCCTGTGGGCAATTAAGAAATAAATATTTATAATGAGTTTACCATTTTTCTTGGGTGTGCAGTGCAGAACTAGCACACTCGGAATAGACACACCCCTAGTAGGATATCATTTGAGTTGTTAAAGTATTTGAATAGAATGTTTTTCAGCAACTGTTCTGGTTCTCCATGTTCTGAGTTCAAATCCTACCATGGTCAACTTTGCCTTTTATCTTTCAGGGCTGATAACGAAAAAAAAAACCCAGTGCTAATCCATCATCATAGATTGGCAGAACTGTTATTAGACAAAACGTTTTGTGGTACCTATTCCAGCTCTTTGTGCTTGGATAACAATGTCGTTGATGACACTGGTGCCAAGCTGTGCTGACCCAAATTGGTAACTTTTCCTTTTGGTAAACATTGATGGTGTGGAGAGGGAAAACTTCCATGTATGGGCACCTGCCAGTATTATTCAAAAAATACCTGGATCCATGCATAAACATACAGGTGCATGATCATGCACCAGCATGTTTATGTGTGGATCCAGACATTTTTTGAAAAAGTACAGTATTTACATTATTTACATTTGACGGACATTTGTCCTCATCTTGTTTGTTGTAAACACAATGTTTCGGCAAGATTCTGAGTTCAACTCCAAACAGTGACCTGAATAATAATAATAATAATATAATAATAATAATAATAATAATAATAATAATAATAATAATAATAATAATAATGATAATAATAATGATAATAATAATAACATCGAAAATACCTTAGGAATGAGAACCCAGGTTCGAAGTTTCCCCAAGACACCTGATGAAAGCTGGAGGGTATATCAGGAGGGTATATAACGTTGTGTTAACAACAAACAAGATGAGGAGAAATATCCGTCAAATGTAAATAATGTACATAATTCCTCATCTGTTAAATATAGAACTGTGAATGAAAAAGGTTCTGTACAACTAATCATGTGGAATCATTATGGACAGACTAAGTAACGGAATGACAAGCAGAATTATTATAAGATTATTATTTACTCTCACCAAGGTTCACTAAGGTGGGGAACTGACAGAACTGTGAGTGTGTTGGTAAAATGCTTAGTGGCATTTCATCCACTTTTATGTTCTGAGTTCAAATTCCACAAAGGTTGACTCTTTAATGAAGAGTGGACAGGAATCCTGTGTTCTTGCTTGAGTTAAGATGCATGTGGAAGCACTCCGTCGGTTACGACGATGAGGGTTCCAGTTGATCCAATCAACGGAACAGCCTGCTCGTGAAATTAACGTGTAAGTGGCTGAGCACTCCACAGACACGTGTACCCTTAACGTAGTTCTTGGGGATATTCAGCGTGACACAGAGAGTGACAAGGCCGGCCCCTTGAAATACAGGTACAACAGAAACAGGAAGTAAGAGTGAGAGAAAGTTGTGGTGAAAGAGTACAGCAGGGATCACCACCATCCCCTGCCGGAGTGTCGTGGAGCTTTTAGGTGTTTTCGCTCAATAAACACTCACAAC
>NC_043010.1:9611789-9616789 GCF_006345805.1 Octopus sinensis | reverse complement strand
TACACAATCATAGAAAGCCTACTATCTTCCCCGTCGCCACCATCAGGTACCTTCTATGCCAGCCGCATTCACCCTGATTGTCCTGCCACAGTACATATGATTTTTTGGTTCATAATAGTAAAGAACAAGACAAATATTTGATCATATTTGTTTTGTTCACCATACTAAAATAAGAACTTCAAATCAAAGTTGCTTTGTTCATAATACCTAACCCTTTTGTTACCAACCTGGCTGAAACCAGCTGTGGCTCTGTAGTATAAATGTCTTGTTTTCGTAAGTTTTGAATTAAAATCTTCCACCAAACCTTAGTCCCAATTTATGTTCTCAACACTAGCTTAATGATGACTAAGTTATGTTAATAAATTCTTTGTTATATTTAAAATAATTGAAAGAAACACAGAGCATCTCAAAATAAATACGGTAACGAAAGGTTTAAGTGAGATGTTCAAATCAAAACTATCAAGTTCACACACTAAGTTGTTATATTCAGATCAAAATTGTTTCATCTGCCATCTCATTTACCATACTAAAACAAGACATACTAATCACAATTATATGAGGGGCTGCTGAAAAGTTTCTGACTTTGGGTAAAGGAAAATACAGAAGGATCAATTAATTATGATTTTATTCAACATATTACCCTCTCGGATTCATGCACTTATTGCAACAGTACTTCAGTTCTGTAAAAGAACTCAGATGGCTGGGCCTCCAGCCAGACCCTTTACAATACCTATTTCTTTACTACCCACAAGGGGCTAAACACAGAGGGGACAAACAAGGACAGGCAAATGGATTAAGTCTATTACATCGACCCCAGTGCATAACTGGTACTTAATTTATCGACCCTGATACGATGAAAGGCAAAGTCGACCTCGGCGGAATTTGAACTCAGAACATAACGGCAGACGAAATACGGCTACGCATTTCGCCCGGTGGGCTAACTTTTCTGCCAGCTTGCCGCAAGACCCTTTACAATACCCTTAAAGCCAGGATCTTTTCAGCACCCTCCTTGTATCACTCAATAAAAATACAGATTATGATTCTCTTGTTCATCATACAAAGAGTGTGTGGTATAGATCATATGTGTCTCATTCACCATATTAAAATGAAAAGTGCAGATTATAATTCATTTGTTCACTATACTAAAGTGTAAAGTGTAGATCATACTTTCTTGTTCATCATATTGAAGTGAGAAGTACAGAACACAATTAACTTGTTCATCACATTGAATTTATTAAAGTAGATCATAGCTGTTTAGGCCATCAAATTAAGATGAGAAATGATTATGAATATACATAGTCATAATAATCAAATTTTATCAAACCTTATTACTGATAATTGATGTCAAATAATTTTCTTCCAGACTTGCCTTTAACTGCAATTAGACCTCATATAATAAAAACATGTATGGGTGCAGGCATGGCTGTATGGTTAAGAAGCTCGCTTTGTAACCACATGGTTTCAGGTTCAATTCCACTGCGCTGCACCTTGAGCAAGCATCTTTTACCAAAGCCCCAGGTGTTGACTAATGCCTTGTGAAAGATGGACAGAAATTGAGAGGAAACCTCGTGTGTGTGGTATGTGTATGTGTGTATGTGTATGTGTGCATGTATGTGTACAAGTGTGAGTGTGTCTGTGTGCATGTCTGTGTATGCGAATGTATGTATGTGAGTGTATGTTTGTGCGAATGTGTGTGTGTGTGTGTGTGTGTGTATGTGTGTGTGTGCATGTATGTGTACAAGTGTGAGTGTGTCTGTGTGCATGTCTGTGTATGCGAATGTGTGTATGTGAGTGTATGTTTGTGCGAATGTGTGTGTATGTGTGTGTTTGCATGTATGTGTACAAGTGTGAGTGTGTCTGTGTGCATGTCTGTGTATGCGAATGTTTGTATGTGAGTGTATGTTTGTGTGAATGTGTGTGTGTGCATGTGTGTGTGTGTGCATGTATATGTACAAATGTGAGTGTGTCTGTGTGCATGTCTGTGTATGCGAATGTGTGTATGTGAGTGTATGTTTGTGTGAATGTGTGTGTATGTGTGTGTTTGCATGTATGTGTACAAGTGTGAGTGTGTCTGTGTGCATGTCTGTGTATGCGAATGTTTGTATGTGAGTGTATGTTTGTGTGAATGTGTGTGTGTGTGTATGTGTGTGTGTGTGCATGTATGTGTACAAGTGTGAGTGTGTCTGTGTGCATGTCTGTGTATGCGAATGTGTGTATGTGAGTGTATGTTTGTGTGAATGTGTGTGTGTGTATGTGTGTGTGCATGTGTGTGTGCATGTATGTGTTCAAGTGTGAGTGTGTCTGTGTGCATGTCTGTGTATGCGAATGTGTGTATGTGAGTGTATGTTTGTGTGAATGTGTGTGTATGTGTGTGTTTGCATGTATGTGTACAAGTGTGAGTGTGTCTGTGTGCATGTCTGTGTATGCGAATGTTTGTATGTGAGTGTATGTTTGTGTGAATGTGTGTGTGTGAATGTGTGTGTGTGTGTCTCTCTCTCTCTCTCCAAGACGTAGCTCACCCATTGAAACATTACATTATTCATCTCCCCATGGTTTATGGTTTTTCTCAAAACAGCCAAAACTTCAATGTGTGTCTGTTGTCTACGCGCACACCACACCAATTTTCCTCAGAATCTGTATATTTCTTTCCTTTTAACCTAAATGATCTCTAAGTCAAGCTAATAACGGAATTATCAGCAATGTGGTTTCTTCCATGGTCAATGAACTCCAGAGTAGGTCTGTGTGGCTGAGACCACAAGGTTAAGCTACCGTACAAGGCTGTTTAGAGTGAGGTTTGTTGAGGTTAAAATCACAAGTACGCATATTCTTAGCATTATTTAAGCAGCTCTTCAAATTGTTTGTCATATGCAAAGCAAAAATAATTTAAAGAACGTAAGTTTGTGATATACACATACATGCACCCCTTCTCTCTCTCGCTCTCTCTCTCTGTATATGTAAACACACACACACACTCACACACACATATGTATATACGTCCATATGTGTGCATATATATAAGTGTGCATGTGTATATATGTATATACATATGTATATGCATATATATGAAGTATATATGATATATATATATATATATATATATATATATATATATGTATACATACATACATACATATGTATATATACACAGGCAAAAATATTGTGATGGACTACATCTATGTGTGTGTGTGTATAATAATATATATGTTTACAATATATATATATCTATATATACTATATTATATATATTTATATGTATGCATGTATCATCATCATCATCATCATCATTTTATGTCTATGTGTATATTTACATTTACGAGTGAGTTTCTGTGTGTGTACATGGGCGCGTGTATGTGCATGCTTGTGTGTGCACGTTTGTATGTATGTGTATGGGGGGAAGGGGGATGCATGCCTGTAGCCAGTTTGGGAGTATGTAGGTATATACTTTGGCCTGCTCATGTATTTACATAAGCAAATTCACAATCATTCCAAAATATAAACATAAGTATTCTTTTATGCACATAATTCTACATATAAATATATTATCAACCTGTCTATCTATCCACCCAGTATGATTATTTGCTGTCTCATTCAGTTTATCCATCTGTATCTCTTACTCTCTCATTTACATACATACTTATATATATATAATATATATATATATATATATATATATATATATATATACATATATGTATATATATATGTATATGTATATATATATGTATATGTATATATAGGTATATATATATATATATGTATATTGTATATATGTATGATGATGATGATATATGTATATAATATATGCATATATATATATATATTATATATATATATGTATATATATATATATATATATATATATACATATATACATACATGGTGCATATACATACATGCACATGTATATACGTGTATATACACATGCATGAGCATGCATGCACACACACTCACATGTCTATATATATATATATATATACACATGCATGCATGTTTCTGTTTGTGTGTGTGTGTGTGTGCATGCATGTGTGTATATACATGCATGTATGTATGCATGTATATGTTCTATATGCAAGTGGGGATATATACACACATGCATACACACATATATACACATGCATGAGCATGCATGCACACACACTCACATGTCTATATATATATATATATATACACATGCATGCATGTTTCTGTTTGTGTGTGTGTGTGTGTGCATGCATGTGTGTATATACATGCATGTATGTATGCATGTATATGTTCTATATGCAAGTGGGGATATATACACACATGCATACACACATGCATACACACAAACATATGTATTTATTCACAGAGAGAGAGATATATGTATAAACTTATACACATACATATATACATATACATATACAGATATACGTTCACTCACACACACCACACACATAAATACATGCACACAGAGACACTTACACACACACACCACACCTTCACAAACCCATAATAGTATATGAATATATGAATTTATGAAGAAATGTCAAGATTACATAAAAAAAGAAGAAATAAGGTGTTAGAGAGAGGGATTTCGGAAGGCAAAAAAACGTGGTCTTTGAATATTATTTCTAGATTCTATATCTTCTGCAGATCTTGAGAATTATAAAGCACATCCATATATTCATGTAGCTATATTTGGTGTCCACCGAAGAAGCATATATATGCGTGTCTATATGCAATTATGAATATATGCATGACTGTTTGAACATCCTGTGTGTATGTTTATGTGTGTGTGTTAATATATATATATATATATATATGTAAACACATACATATATATATATATATGTTTGTATATATATATGTATGTATGTATACATATACATTCATACAAGCATATATATATATATACACACACACACACATATATGTATGCATGTATACATATACATTCATACATGCATATATATATATATATATATATAACACACACAACACACATATATGTATGAATGTATACATAACATTCATACATGCAT
>NC_043010.1:9601472-9611689 GCF_006345805.1 Octopus sinensis | reverse complement strand
TAGGTGTATATACATATTTCAAGAGTTTTTGTGCTCCTTCATCAGTACACAGCCAACCCACTGGAGAACCACAAACACATTGCTTAATAGCCACCAAACTTTGGATAGACCAATTTTGTGTAAGAAGCACATTCCTGGCAACTGGTATGTGCATATTACTTGCTTGTAAGGACACCGTATTTCATATAACATATACACATGCATACATACATACATTCATACATACATACATACATAAATACATACATACATTATTTATTTATTGGAGTCACAGAAGTGGCTATGTGGTAAGAAGCTTGCTTCTCAACCACATGGATCCGAGTTCAGTCCCACTGCATGGCACCTTGGGCGAGTGTCTTTTACTTTAGCCACAGGCTGACCAAAGCTTTGTGAGTGGGTTTGGTAGATGGAAACTAAAAGAAACCTGTTGTATATATCATCATCATCATCGTTTAACGTCCGCCTTCCATGCTGTTATCAGTAGGATGGTTTGATAGTAGCCAACCAGGCAAAAGCTGGCACCAGATTTCTGTGACTGTTTTGCAGGCTTTTTACAGTTGGATGCTCTTCCTTACACCATCCAATCATCAGAGTGGACTAGTGCTTTTTACATGGCACAAGCACAGGCAAGGTCAGTTTTGGTAAGATTTTTATGGCTGGGTACCCTTCCAAATGCCAACCACTTTACAGTTTGGACTGGATGCTTTTTAAGTGGCACCCGAACTAACAGGGTCACCAAGTAACTTTTTTTTTAATATCTAGTTTCAGCTCACGATCTGTGGTCATTCTGGGGCACAGACAAAAAAAATGTTTTGGGAGGGGAAGGGGCATTGGAGGAGGTGATCTTGTGTTAGATGATGAAAGGCGATAGTGAGACAGAGATACCAAAATAAGTATTCTGCTGTAGGGGAGTACAAGGCTACCCAGCCAGAAAGAGAGAGAGAGAGAGAGTGAGAGAAAGAGATTAGGAATGAAGACATAAGCAGGTGTGTTGCCACAAAGGAGATACATGGTTACCCAACTTGTGGGAAGTGCAGAAAAAGGAGAGAGAGAGAGAGTGGGAGGCAGCAGGATAGAGATGGTGGCAAAGTGCTGGGTATACTCTCGAGAGACAGGGATCAGAGTATAAATGGTATGTTTGAGTAAAGGAAGAGAGCGATATAGATAGGGACAAGAGCCAGAGCATGCTCTTGAGGTTTGAACGTCATAATATAAGTGGTACGATATTGCAAAAGAAGCATGATTAGAGAGTGAGGAGAAGGGGAATGGCAGCAAAAACCTGGGTATATAGAGAGTGGGCAGGGGCTCAACCGGACAGCAGTCATGCACATATATATCTAAGTGTGTGTCTTGACAACCAGTGTTGGTGTATTTATGTTCCTGTAACTTAGCACTTCAACAAAAGAGACTGATAGAATAAGTACCTGGCTTTAAATATAAGTCCTGGAGTTGATTCATTTGATTAAAAATTCAAGGCAGTGCCCCAGCATGGCCGCAGTCCAATGATTGAAACAGGTTAATGCTAGAAGATGAAAGAGAAAAGATATATATATACACACACACATACACACACATATATATATATATATGTGTGTGTGTGTGTGTGTTTGTATGTCTGTGTTTATCCCCCCAACATCGCTTGACAACCGATGCTGGTGTGTTTACGTCCCCGTAACTTAGCGATTCGGCAAACGAGACTGATAGAATAAGTCCTGGGGTCGATTTGCTCGACTAAAGGCAGTGCTTCAGCATGGCCGCAGTCAAAAGACTGAAACAAGTAAAAGAGAATAAAAGAATAAAAGAGGTTAAGCAGGTGAATTTGTTATACAAAGTACAATAACATAATGTAAGAATGTTCCTTGAAAGGTTTTGAACTTGCAACCCATAGGGCAAGAGTCCACAAATCTTAATCACTCAACTACTGCAATAGAAGTGTAAATGTATAGAAAGAGAAATACTTTCATACAAATGATACAAGAAATACTGTTTAACAAGCCAGAAAAACTGCCTTGTCCATAATGGGTGTCGTTTTCTTTTCTCTATTCTTCAGCCAACTGTTCACTGTTGACTGACCTGTAGAAATTGCAGTTTGCTATGTTTTTATTACAAATGGCTTCTGCTTCATGCCGCATTCATTGAGCATCTTCATTAATAGATATTGTATTTTTATTTACTGACATGCTATGTTCATTGTCGTTCACACCTTTATTAATATCACAGAGCTACATTTCATGTCACTGAATAATTCAAAAGTTAATACTTTCTCTTGCCTCTGATCTGACTCTTTTATATTATCAATAACAGACATCATCTGCTCAGCGTCTGTCATTTGTTAGATCTCATAAAAAGCAGAAGGTTTTCTTTTTCTCTTTTTTTTTTTCGGTTATTATTCTTCAAAGCTCTGGAAAAAGCATAATATTAATTCATAAATCTATAGACACAGCATAAATAGGTTGCAGTGTAGTTCTTTTGAAGAGGATTTAAATATCTTTCCCAGCATCAAAATCAACATTTTAAATTGTTACCTATAAATGAATAAATAAATAAATAAATATATTTGAGTTGGAGGAAGGAGCCATTCTAAATACTGAATATTTTCATCAACAATTTAGACATCTTGATACACGTGACCCACAAAATTTGAAAACAAGATATCCATCTAGTGTATATATATTCATGTGAATGTTGAGAATGAGATTTTTATACCAGATTTTTAGACTAAAATTTGAGAGAATTGATAATTACATGGATACTAGTTTTGGTAGAACTGAAATTTAAGGAAGAATCGGAAGTACAGTATCAGTAATAGAACTCCCAATGATGTGTTAGATGAATAAAAAGGAAAAAAAAAAAACTTTTGGTAATAATACCTATATAGGTGCAGGAGTGGCTGTGTGGTAAGTAGCTTGTTTACCAACCACATGGTTCCGGGTTCAGTCCCACTGTGTGACACCTTGGGCAAGTGTCTTCTACTATAGCCCCGGGCTGACCAATGCCTTGTGAATGGATTTGTAGATGGAAACTGAAAGAAGCCGTCGTATATATATGTAATATATTGTATGTGCGTGTGTGTGTTTGTGTGTCTGTGTTTGTCCCCCTAGCATTGCTTGACAACCGATGCTGGGTGGTTATGTCCCCGTCACTTAACGTTCGGCAAAAGAGACTGATAGAATAAGTACTGGGCTTACAAAGAATAAGTCCCGGGGTCGAGTTGCTCGATTAAAGGCGGTGCTCCAGCATGGCTGCAGTCAAATGACTGAAACAAGTAAAAAGAGAAAAAGAGAATAGGAGCAGGCATGAGTATGTGGTTAAGAATCTTGCTTTGCAATCATAGGTTCAGTCTCACTGTGTGGCACCTGGGAAAGCGACTTCTACTATAACCCTCAGTCAATCAATACCTTGTGAGTGGATTTAGTAAATGGAAAATGTGTGGAAGCCTAACATATGCTTGTGCGTGAGTGTGTTGTGTGTGTATACATATATATGTGTATTTATATGTATGTATGTGCATGTGTATATATTTTTTGTACATATGGGTAATGTGTCAATTCACTACAGCTGTTTCCAACGAATTTTTAATTGATTAATGGAGAAAAATCCGTTTTCATCAGAAGAATCCACGAGCCACAGCATTCAAAAACATTCAAGAGCCAATGGGATGCGCATCTTCTTGACTCTATCACTCTTGCTGTGGTTCATGTATTCACCTGGTGAAAATTGTTTTTTTATAATGATGTAATATCCCCGTTAATCAACTAAAAATTTATTGGAAACAGCTGTAGTGAATCGAAGCTGTTCCTTCCATAGACCCAAAGTATATTATAGACTGTACATTTAGTACGATGTGCATTTCTTGACTAGCCCCAGGGCTATTGATATATTTGTACATAGATATTGCATATATATATGTATGGCATGGTTGTGTGGTTAAAAAGCTTGCTTTCCAACCACATGGTTCCAGGATCAGTCCCACTGTGTTGCACCTTGGGCAAGTATCTTTTACTATAGCCTCAAGTCAACCAGAGCCATGTGAGTGGATTTGGTAGAGGAAGCAGAAAAAAAATTTGTTGTATATATGTATACAGGAGTGGCTGTGTGGTAAGTAGCTTGTTTACCAACCACATGGTTCTGGGTTCAGTTCCACTGCGTGGCACCTTGGGCAAGTGTCTTCTACTATAGACTCGGGCCGACCAAAGCCTTGTGAGTGGATTTGGTAGACGGAAACTGAAAGAAGCCCGTCGTATATATGTATATATATATATATATGCATGTGTGTGTGTTTGTGTGTCTGTGTTTGTCCCCCTAGCATTGCTTGACAAATGATGCTGGTGTGTTTACGTCCCCGTCACTTAGCGGTTCGGCAAAAGAGACCGATAGAATAAGTACTGGGCTTACAATGAATAAGTCCCGGGGTCAATTTGATCGACTAAAGGCGGTGCTCCAGCATGGCCGCAGTCAAATGACTGAAACAAGTAAAAGAGTAAAGAGTATAATCAGTTGGTGTATGGAACATAAATACAGAATTTTGAAGGAAAACTTTAATTGAGATCTCTATAAAACAAGAAGTACTGTATTGTAGAATCAGAGATTTCAAGTGAGTTGATATCAATAGGGTTAAGGTTATGAATACCAAAAGGAAAAAATACAGCGAATTTAAATGAATTTGCATGTTTTATTTATGCGTGCAAACAGAAGTAGAAATTTTTATATGGCTTTAAAATTACAATTATATAGTAAATCTTAAAACATTTCAAACATTAAAATTCTATCAAAAATCACACAGTTCTTCATCTTCAGCAGTGAATAATCCTTCATCATCATCATCCATCAAGGTGAATAATTTCATTGCACAAATACTCTTCTTCATTGCTGTTCGTAATTATAGGGGTTGCACATCATTGTAATCCCCATCGTCATCAACGTTTTCTTCTTCTTCTTCTTCTTCTTCTTCTTCTTCTTCTTCTTCTTCTTCTTCTTCTTCTTCTTCTTCTTCTTCTCTTCTTCTTCCTCCCCTCTTCTTCTTCTTCTTCTTCTTCTTCTTATTCTTCTCCTTCTTCTTCTTCTTCTTCTTCTTCTTTTTCTTCTTTTTCTTCTTCTTCTTCTTCTTCTTACTTTCTCTTTCCTTCCTCCTCCTCTGCACCAGCACCTGCACCACAACTACTACCATCATAAACGTTGTCATCATCGTCATCATTGTTATCTTTGGAGTCATCATCATCATCACTGTCATCATCAACATCATTATAAACATCCTCCTCATCAAAATCATCATCATCACTACTACCACCACCACCACCACCATCATCACTGCCACAGCTACAACCGCCACCACCACCACCTCCATCATCATCATCAACATCATTGTTGTTGTCGTTATCAGCATTATCGTCAATGTCATCATCATCATCACTGTCATATTCAATATCATTGTTGTCGTTGTCATCAACGTCATCGTCATCATCATAATCTTTACCTCCTCTACCGTTCTATGCATTTAAAATCACACACATCTTAAATTTGATGACAATATTAACTTTTATTTTGTTCCCTTGATTAGCAATTCATCCACTGATTGCGGACAATGACAGATCACACAAACCCATGTAGGAATTAAAATTTTATAGGTTCCCTTGGGTTGCAACTATAATGAGGACCCCAATACTATTTTTAGTAACTGTTTATCTAATCTCTGGTAAGTGTGGTAAGTAGCTTGCTTACCAACCACATGGTTCCGGGTTCAGTCCCACTGCATGGCATCTTGGGCAAGTGGCTTCTACTATAGCCTCGGGCTGACCAAAGCCTTGTGAGTGGATTTGGTAGACGGAAACTGAAAGAAGCCTCTCATATATATGTATATATATGTATGTGTGTGTGTTTGTGTGTCTGTGTTTGTCCCCCCAACATCACTCGACATTGGTGTGTTTGCATCCCCGTAACTTAGCGGTTAGGCAAAAGAGCCCAATAGAATAAATACTAGGCTTACAAAGAATAAGTCCTGGGAGTTGATTTTCTCAACTAAAGGTGGTGCTCCAGCATGGCTGCAGTCAAATGACTGAAACAAGTAAAAGAGTAAAAGAGAACACTTCAAGGGCCTCAGTTTGATACAAGCAGCAAAGCACTCTTCTAAACAATGCATTATAGTAGCGACTTTTGGATAAAACCAAATAAATGTAAATGGTCTTTTGTCCATCTTGATTTGTTTGTATGTATAAAAAAAAAGGGAGTCCCAAAAGGATTTACCCATGTTTAAAGCTCTTCCTAAAGAATATCGGTTCAGGTAATGCTATACTCTTTTACTCTTTTACTTGTTTCAGTCATTTGACTGCAGCCATGCTGGAGCACCGCCTTTAGTCGAGCAAATCGACCCCGGGACTTATTTTTTGTAAGCCCAGTACTTATTCTATCGAATTATTTTTGCCGAACCGCTAAGTGACGGGGACGTAAACACACCACCATCGGTTGTCAAGCAATGCTAGAGGGACAAACACAGACACACAAACATACACACACACATACATACATATATACATATATACAACAGGTTTCTTTCTGTTTCTGTCTACCAAATCCACTCACAAGGTTTTGGTCGGCCCGAGGCTATAGCAGAAGACACTTGCCCAAGATGCCACGCAGCGGGACTGAACCCGGAACCATGTGGTTGGTTAGCAAGCTACTTATCACACATCTACTCCTGCACCTGTATTTTACATAAAGATGTGCATATGTCTTTTGTTCATGCCTCTATTGTTTTTGTTCATCTGTAACAGGTTCGTAAACAAACATGGTGTCGAAAGCAAAATGTGACCAGATTGGACTTTGCTATCTGATCCATCTTAGAGAGTAATGTTTCTGCTTGCTCTGATTCAAATGTATCAGATCTGAAGAAAACACTTCTGTCTTCAGGGGTCAAGTTGGATGAAGAGGTGGTACAACATTCATGCAATTTCAGTGACCACTTGTTTGCAGGCTATGATCAAGGAGAAAGGTGATCATTTTAAAATGTGATTACTGCAATGGATTGACAATTTACATTAGAACATGTGTGCCAAATTTCATTATCCTACCTTAAATTTATTTTTAGCAATTAAGAAATATCATCTTTCTGGGACACCCTGTAAGTCCCAGAAATATTCTGATGTTTATTTAATAGCCATGCCTTTCATCATCATCGTCGCCATCATCATCATCATCATCATCATCATCATCATCATTGTTTAATGTCAACCTTCCATCCTGGCATGTGTTGGACAGTTTGTCAAGATCTGGCCAGGCTGGAGCCTGCACCAGACTTCTGTGTCTGTTTAGGCAAGGTTTTTACAGCTGGATGCCCTTCTTAACATCAACCACTTTACAGTGTGGTCTGGATATTTGCAAAAATATTTACCTTGTATTTATTTATATGGGACTAACACTATGTGCAATTCAGATTTATCATATCATCACATTGAAAGGAAGATGAGGCAGTGAAAGGGCTTTTGCATGAGCATTTGAACTTACAGAAATAGAAGTCAAATCTCCACCAAATTTTTACCTATTTTTTTACAAAAAGAACACATTAGACCTATGTTGTTTGGGATATATTATGTTTGAAAGAAAATGCAGGATGATCATGCCTAAAATGGCTTTAATTGTCAATAAATGCTGAAATGGGGCTTAGCAACAATAACAACGGCAGCAGTAACAACAATAACAACAACTATCAAACTAGATTTGGTTCTAGGGAGGTAATTATATGAAAAATAGCATAAAACAATTTGGGTTTGCTTATCTCCGAAGCCAAGCAAACCTGAAGCTGGTGGAAACATCCAATGCTATATTAAAAGTGACATCTAACATTATTATGGAAAAAACATTCAAAGCTAAGCAGTTCATATTTTTCTAATTTTGTTTTCTTTTTGTTAATATCTCTCCATTTTTTCAGAGTGAAAGGTTAAGATTCAATGAGGCATTCTTATTTTGCATAAGAATCCCTAGAGATACAAAAGAAAGGAGATACAAAAGAAAGGAGATACAAAAGTAAGGAGTTTGATTTCCAACAGAATAGAATCAAACTTTTTTTAAAATCCAAAATACATTTTTGTTTTAGCTTGAGACGGTCACTATACCAATAATAAATACATGCATTAGTTCAACTTCACTTCTTCTATATTATTCCTCAATTTAACTATTTAACAATTTAACCTGTAAACCAATCAATTGTTCAATTAATCATTTAGCTAATCACTCAGTCAGTTATGTATCAAAGTACCTTCATTATCATTTGTAACCTCTTTAATGACATGCCCTAAAGAAAAACAAATTTCATCTTTAATTAGGGGAATTACAAACGTGTTTCATGGTCTGCTACCACAACAGCTCCTTTATAGGATCCAGTTAGCTCAAGACATCATCAGGAGGAACCACGTCTGGTTTCGGCCCCTACTCCTCTACCGTTTTGACGTGGCGGGGCCCATCCTTTCGGAGGTGTCTTCACTTCTGGTGTTGGGTGCATGTCTTCTTTCTTCTGTTCCCTGGCCTCTTCGATGTATCGTCAGCGAGTGTCAGCCGGTGACTGACTCCCTTTTCTGGCTTTGGTAATCATGGAATGTAGTGTAGATTTAAGAAAAATTGTATACCTCACTGGCCCCTCACAATTACAGACCAGTTTGTTTTAAGTACACAACAGCAATTTAAGATGTGGTTGAGTATATCAATTTTACTTCATGTCTGTCTGTTTAGGAGGAATTCACCATTTCCCATGTTGTATCAAAATATGAAGAAAAATTGCATAGTTTTATTTTCTTGAGATAGTTTACAGTTTGCATTAAATATATTCAAGAAAAATATGTCATATATATATATATATATATATATTCTTAATGTTGTCAATATGTCTCTAATTAGAGAATATTTTCTCCATCGATGATTCAAGCAAAAAGTAAAAAAAACTAAAAATAAATCAGAAAAAAAAAGAAGCAAAAAATTGAATTGAATCAAAGCTGAAAGCATTTAATTCTATTCTAGAATTTTGTGAAAATTTTGAATATATTCTAAAAAAAGCTAAATGTATTGCTATAAAAGACGTTAATTTTCTATAAATTTTAAATTTATTATGTAACCAATTCCATTACAATTGAAATAAATGAGCTGCTTGAAAAATATATCATGTTACATAGTTATCATCATATATAGTTTACAACATGACTTTAGCTTGTCTTTGAACATTTATCAATTAAAGAAGTGAGTTAACTAAATAACTGAATTGTGTAATGGGCACAGAGGCAGGTAGTGCTGTTATGGGTAACAAAACACCATGGATAAAATATGCTTGTCTTTCATTGAGAGGAAAGTAAGGATGGTGAAATCAAAAAGGGTATTTAGAAAAACAACAAAGGAGTCAGCATGGCATGACCACTGTTCTATACTTATCCTTTATCACTGGAAATAATGAAGGACACTCTCTATGGTTGATCATCTGACTATAAATAGCAACCAACCTTCCTGAAAAGTGAGAAATAAGTATCTTAAGAAAGAATGGGACACATTAGATAATGTAGCCCCAGTTACAGCTAAAATGATAGATTAGACAAAGTTGGAATGTCTTTGATCAGAGGGTGGCTAACTCAAACATGGGGTTAAACAACAACAACAGCAACAACAGGTGGTGCAATGGCCCAATGGTTAGGGCAGCAGACTCGCAGTTGGAGGATCGTGGTTTCGATTCCCAGACTAGGCATTGTGTGTGTTTATTGAGCAAAAACACCTAAAGCTCCACGAGGCTCTGGCAGGGGGTGGTGGTGACCCCTGTTGTACTCTTTCGCCCCAACTTTCTCTCACTCTCTTTCTTCCTGTTTCTTGTCCCCGACTTCCTACGCAACCATTGAGCCTGGATGTGCATTCATCCATCTGTCGATGCTCTCGGTGTCAGGAGTTGACCTGCTTTCTCTTCTGCTGGTCTTACGAATAGCAAAGGACCACGTTTCGGACTTCTCCCACTACAGAGGCGTGATCTTGCAAGCTCTGGGACGAAGACCGCTTCTCTCAACAGCAACAGCAATAGCAACAACAACAACAACAACAACAACAACAACAACAACCTATATGTAATAAGATAATGCATTGTAGCATAGCTCAGCACTGTAGGAAACTGTATGGCTGATAATTTAGCATTATCTTGTAGTAGAGATTTCTTGCATAGACTTAGAGTACCCTTTGGTTTCTAATGTATTCCTTATTTG
>NC_043010.1:9593972-9596472 GCF_006345805.1 Octopus sinensis | reverse complement strand
ACATGGACCTTGGTGTTTTACTGGTACTTAATTTATCTACCCCGGAAGAATGAAAGGTAAAGTTGATCTTAGTGAAATTTGAACTCAGAACAAAGACGGACAAAATGCCACACTAAGCATTCCACCTGGCATGCTAACAATTCTGCCAGCTCACTGCCTTGTTTAATAATGATGATAATAATAATCCTTTCTACTAAAGGCACAAGGCCTGAAATTTGGGTGGAGGGGACTAGTCAATTACACTAACCCCAGTGTTTCGCGGATACTTAATTCATTGACCTCAAAAGGAAGAAAGGCAAAGTCGACCTCAGGGGAATTTGAACTCAGAACATAAAAGACAGATGAAATGCTGCTAAGCATTTTGCCCATGCTAATGATTCTGCCAGCTTGCCACTTTACACAAACTTAATAACGGCATAGTTATTTTGTTAAATTCTTCTTTCATCATCATCATCATCATCATTGCTTAACGTCCGCTTTCCATGCTAGCGTGGGTTGGACGATTTGACTGAGGTCTGGTTAACCAGATAGCTGCACTAGGCTCCAATCTTGATTTGGCAGAGTTTCTACAGCTGGATGCCCATCCTAACACCAACCACTCCTAGAGTGTAGTGGGTGCCTTTTACATGCCACCGGCACAGGGGCCAGTCAGGCGGTACTGGCAACGGCCTCACTCGAATCTTTTTACACATGCCACCGGCACAGGTGCCAGTAAGGCAACGCTGGTAACGATGGCGATGCTGGTTTTATTTTATAATTTCCGATTTTGCTGTTCACACTGCAAATAAGGATTTACTACCAGTTGGCAGATATCAGGGTGGATCAGTAAACAGTTTGTTTTCTGAGTTTTCAAACAAAAGCCACTGGCTCTTCTTTAGAGTCAAGTTCTGGGGATGCTTCTGACTAACAAGAGCACAACATGTTAAAACACTGGTGTCCCAGAATCCTTTGCACCAAGGAGTCAAGTGTGTTATGAAAATATTGTTATCTTTAAAAGAGAAGTTGTTTTCCTGTGATGTATGCAACAACAGTGATCATAATATTTGTGTCCAAATCTGCTGCAACATCATCATCATCATCATCATCATCATTTAGCGTCCGCTTTCCATGCTAGCATGGGTTGGACGGTTTAACTGGGGTCTGTGAAGCCAGAAGGCTGCATCAGGCCCAGTCTGATCTGGCAGTGTTTCTACGGCTGGATGCCCTTCCTAACGCCAACCACTCCGTGAGTGTAGTGGGTGCTTTTTACATGCCACCTGCACAGGAGCCAGATGGAGCTGGCAAACGGCCACGGACGGATGGTGTTTTTTACGTGCCACTGGCACGGGGGCCAGGCGAGGCTGGCAACAGCCACGAACGGATGGTGCTTTTACATTCCACCGGCATGGAGTCCAGGCCATACGAGTAAATATGCAAGTCATTGCTGTTTGTTCAAAGTGCAAATAACAGTTAATTATTTTCATTATCAATTTAAACAAAGACTGTATTTCAACAGATATATAATAGCAAAAGGTTTAGCCATTAAACATGTGGAATGTTTAGAGTGCAGAAAATAACCAATGAACGAAAACTCAGCTAAAATCAACCAACAGAATTAGCAGGAATGGAAATGGGAAACACATGATTCCAGTGATCTCACCTTTGAAGAACAAACAATGCTAATAATGATGAGAAAAATACAAGTTTTCGTTTATTTTCTCATCCAAATAGATATTTTAATTGAATATCTTAATAGATTTTTTTTTTTGTTTATTAAAACTGTTGGAAAATCGTTAGAGAAGATTTAAAGTTTCTTCATCGAAACACTGTATTTAAAAGACACATTGACATTTCTTTCTGTTTTTCTACAAAACACATCATCCATAAATTCCAAAACAAACCAGTTAAATTTATCAGGAAAATATAAATAGGAACCGACAAACAGGAACGGAGAATAGCTTCCTGTATAGTAATTATGTAGCAGAATAAATGTTATTCTGGAAACATGACAAACATTTCAGAATGCTTTAACCATTTTTGTCCATTATAATATTCTATGATTACTGACTGAGAATAACATTAGGATTATTTTTTTTTCTTGTGAAAAGAAATAAAAAAAAAAACAGAAAAACAATGAAAAAGGGAAACTAATACTCAGATAATATATAAAAAAACAACATTGTGAGTTTGAATCAAATTCAATCTAAAAGATATATTTCAAATGCAACATGGAGGCACCTCATCTGGATACTTTGCTTAGATTTAAATTATGGGATGCTTTTTACAAATTCACAAAAAAATTTTATGTATGTGTGTGTATCGCATAACAAATAATACACACATGCATGCACAAACATATACACACAGACAATCGTATCACTCAAATATATACATATATCATGTACAAAAATACACGTACACATACACACACACACACATACACATACACATACACATACACGTACACACACATATATATATGTATATACATGAATGTATGTATATGCATATAAATGTGTAA
>NC_043010.1:9576472-9583972 GCF_006345805.1 Octopus sinensis | reverse complement strand
TATATATATATATATGCTTTATGTATAACATATATATTATATATCTATAACACATACACATATATCTATTATGCACACACACACACACATGCACACACATATATATGTATATATACACACACACACAGACACACATATATATACATATATAGATACATATATATATATACATACATACATATATATACATATATATACATAGTTTATGTATTGCCTATTTATATACACACAAATATATATGTATGTGTGAATATATATGTATTTGTATATATATATATATATATGTGCATGTGTGAATATATATGTATTTGTGTATATATGTGCATGTGTGAATTTGTGTGCATATATGTATGTATGTATGTATGTATGTATGTATGTATGTATGTATGTATGTATGTATGTGTGTGTGTGTATGTATGTATGTATGTATGTACGTATGTATGTATGTATGTATGTATGTATGTATGTACGTACGTACGTACGTATGTATGTATGTATGTATGTATGTATGTATGTATGTATGTATGTATGTATGCATGTATGTATTTCACTACTCATTCATAGAGTGGTTTAACTTTTGTAAACGGAGTATTTTGAGGTTACATGAAAGGTCAAATACACAAAGAGAAAAAAGAGTGAAAATTCCACCAAAATGACTGACAAACTACTAAATATTTTCTAAACAAATTTTACACCTTACAACACACTGCTGTTTTTTCTTTCACTATTTTGGCTTAGATTATGTAATACAAACACTTTTGACACCAATTTTCTTCAGACAGCTCTCGGAACAATGATTAAAAGAAGAGAAAAAATTCCATTCTAATGTGTCTGAATTAAAATTAAAACTTTATTTCATAATTGTTTGATAGGATCCGTTAAGTTTGAATCTGGAAGTGGCTGGAATAATGACAATTTTAATTATCAAAGCACTTGCAATAAGTTTAGATTATTTCCAAAATAAATTTAGACAGATATAGGCGCAGGAGTGGCTGTGTGGTAAGTAGCCCGCTAACCAACCACATGGTTCCGGGTTCAGTCCCACTGCGTGGCATCTTGGGCAAGTGTCTTCTGCTAGAGCCCCGGGCCGACCAATGCCTTGTGAATGGATTTGGTAGACGGAAACTGAAAGAAGCCTGTCGTATATATGTATATATATGTATATATGTATGTGTGTGTGTGTTTGTGTGTCTGTGTTTGTCCCCCTAGCATTGCTTGACAACCGATGCTGGTGTGTTTACGTCCCCGTCACTTAGCGGTTCGGCAAAAAGAGACCGATAGAATAAGTACTGGGCTTACAAAGAATAAGTCCCGGAGTCAATTTGCCCGACTAAAGGCGGTGCTCCAGCATGGCCACAGTCAAATGACTGAAACAAGTAAGAGTAAGAGTAAGAGTAAGATTCCATGTGTGTGTGAGAGACTTTATTGAAGTTGAGATATTTACAAGCTGTTACACTGGCATTCATCATGTATCCATTATCCAGACAAAAGTCTGTTTGATATTTAGTTACGGGAACTGATGTTACAGGAACTGATGTTTCAAATAATGAAATGAAGCACTATTTTTTATTCTACCTTTGTACTTGAGAACTATTTTCTATATTTTGTTCTGCAGTTATGTGCTCACATGTCTGTATGTGTGTGTATACACACATATATATACATGTTCATATATATGTATGTATATGTGTACTTATATGTTTGTGTGCATGTGTGCGTGTGTGTGCATGTGTGTATGTGCGTATGTGTGTGTATATAAAGTCATATATGACTAGAGAACTAGTATGATGAAGTTTATTTAACCATTGGAAAAATCATATATCAACATTGCAACATTTGTTTTGAAAGAGGTGGTTTTCTGATTGCAGTCCTCCCATGAAATCTGGCTTTGTGCAACTCCCAGTGAATGGTTTTTGTGGAAACTAGGTTCTCGAGGTGGTCATTAAGCTCTGTAATAATTCTGGGAGCTGTACCTTTGTGACCCTTTCTAAGATTTTGCATAAGAGTCTGATGGTCCCAATCTGAAAGTGCTGGTTTTCTTCCAGAGTTTTGTTTTGACAAGAAAATTTTTCCCTCTTTCTCAAAGGCTGTCATTACTTTCGAGACAGTACTTCTTGATACATTAAACATTTTGGCTGTTTTCATTACACTAGCACCTGCCATACAAGCACCAACAATTTGACATCTTTGAAAGTCTGGTAGATCTGTCATTTTAATGAATTTTAATTACCTTTTTCTGATGATATCTGAAAAGAAACAGCAATGTTAGCAAAACATGTTAAGCAACACTAATAGTAAATCAAAAAACATAAAAATAAACAAGCTTTTGACAGTTTTATAGTTAATTCAAAATTATGATTCTCTGATGCTAGGTGTTTCCATTATTTTGTCCAACCCCTGTGTATTTATGTATGTGTGTGTATATATATATAGAGAGAGATAGATGTAAGTATATATATAAATGCATACATTTACACTTCACTTTATTTTATGTTACCTCTCACTCATATTTTCTCTAATTCATTCTCATTTTCGTCAACATGCATATGTGTTGCTCTCTTTATCTCTTGTTTGCTTCCTCTCTCTCTCTCTAGCTTTGTCTTTCTCTCTCTCTCTTTTTCTTTGTTTTTCTCTCTCAAACCATCTATAACATAAATATATACACACATATAAATATGTATACTTACGTACACATGTACATATACATGTATATACATACATACATATACATACATGTATTTATGTTTTTAAAAACACACATGCATATGTGTGAGTTAGTATGCGTATGTGTTTATATGTGTATTACAATAATTCATAATTAATAACATAGATCATCTTAAAAGCCATTAGAATAAAGGTCAAATGCAACTTCTTTTTGTTTACCCTGTTGTAATATACTTAACATTAATGAATCATAGTTACAATATTTAAATGTTGTGGTAGAAAAATATGACCCAGACATTTGAATAATGTACTTTGTTATGTTTAGTTTTATTCTCTCTTTGTTATAAGTTCAAATTTACCCCGAAGCCCTCCAAAATAAGACTGGTAGAATTATTCATGTATCAGACAAATATGTCTTGGGGAAAATTTCGAACCTGGGTTCTCATTCCTAAGGTATTTTTGAATATTATTATTCTTATTCTTCTTATTATTATTCAGGTCACTGCTTGGAATCAAACTCGGAATCTTGGGGTTAGTAGCAAATTTTCTACACCTAGATGTCTTTCCTGTCACCAACCATCACCTATTTTTCTTGGAAGACTGGAAATGAAAGATACTGCTTGTATGACAGTGATGCTCATTTACAGCAATCACAAACCATAAAAAAAAGAGACAGCAACTTACACACATGTAATATATATTCATATATATGTATATAACATATGTATGCATCAAAACATATACGTATTTTTTTAATTCCCCACTACATATGTTTCTTTACCTCATAGGAGTTACAGAGGTATACATAGAGAAAAACAAGTAAGTCATCGCTCATTAGTGATTTTTCAGACAGAAAATTGAAAAAATACAGAATTACATACACATATTTTTTTTCACCCTTTCCAAGCCTAGCCAGGCTCATGAGCCTGGTTTTCCAGTTTCTGTGGTGTATATGTCCCCCCCCCCCAGCTGGACGGTATGCCAGTCCATTGCAGCGTTACTCAAAAAACAGGAAGAGAGAGTGAGAGGAAGTTGTGGCTAAAGAGTACAACGAGGGTCGCCACCACCCCCTGCCGGAGCCTCATGCAGCTTTTAGGTGTTTTCACTCAATAAACACACACAACACCTGGTCTGGGAATTGAAACCGCAAACCTCCAACTGCGAGCCTGCTGCCATAACCACTGGGCCATTGCACCTCCACTCATACATGTATATACAGTTTCTAACAACCAAATCCACTCACAAGACTTTTGGTTAGCACAAGTGAAAACTCACTATATTGTTTTTTGTCAGAATTTGTTCCCTTGATAACATACAGGTGTTAAACACCAGACAAAATCACTTTCGGAAATGCTATACACAGCCTACTGAAAGTCCTGTGAGAATATTATTGTGTATTGAAAAATTAGTTTCCCCTCAATTCATTCATTACTTTCTCACATGCGTATGTAATGAATTATGCTCCGGATATAATTATTTACTGAATGCAGCATGTTATTTATTGGATACTTATTTTATATCATAAAATATATTTTATATCATTACTTATTTTATATCATAAAATACAGCAAACACGATTTCGTATTGAGTTGACATAGTATGACAATCAGCCTAACAATGTAATGATCTGCAGTTGATAAGCTAAAGATTTAAAATTCTTTCAGTCATTAGATTATTTCTGAAATATAGGTATACTCTTTTACTCTTTTACTCTTTTACTTGTTTCAGTCATTTGACTGTGGCCATGCTGGAGCACCGCCTTTAGTCGAGCAACTCGACCCCGGGACTTATTCTTTTGTAATCCCAGTACTTATTCCATCGGTCTCTTTTGCCGAACCGCTAAGTGACGGAGACGTAAACACACCAGCACCAGTTGTCAAGCAATGCTAGGGGGACAAACACAGACACACAAACATACACGCACACACACACATATATATATACATATATACGATGGGCTTCTTTCAGTTTCTGTCTACCAAATCCACTCACAAGGCTTTGGTTGGCCAGAGGCTATAGTAGAAGACACTTGCCCAAGATGCCACGCAGTGGGACTGAACCCGGAACCATGTAGTTGGTTAGCAAGCTACTTACCACAAAGCCACTCCTATCAACTTTTGTCATTAACAGTTTCCAAGACACATGACTTCATTAAAAAAATAAAGGTTGTAACACGGAAAAAAAAAAAATAACAATTAAAAATATATTGAAATCCATTGTAAAAACTTCCCATCATTATAAAATACTAAACTGTAAACATTTAGATAGAAAGAAAACAAACATAAAGGTAAAAAAAGCAAAAAAAGAAACTAAATGATAAAAGAAAAATAAATATTAAAAAAAACCATTTTCCTGATTTGTTCGCTTTTATCTGTTTTAATGAATGATTTGTACATATTTTTACGTATTTTATTTGATTTTCTACTTTATTGCTTTTTAGGCATTTTAGGCATTTATTCTAAATTTTCTATGCCTTTGAGTATGCTTGCTGCAATCACTGTAATGTTACTCAAGACATAGCTTGAAATGACGTAAGTTGAGGCATGCCTGTATATTGCTAGGATACACAGATATCTCCCTGATCGATTCTGGCCATACAGCTTTGTTCCCTTCTGCTATTTATTTACTTATCAAACTCATAAACCACAGGTTTTCCAAACTGTGCGTAATGATACTTTAGTGCATTGCTGAGCATTGTTGATGTTCTCTAGGTGTGATATGAAATTAAATAAAATCTGATCAATTTTGATGAATTTCTTGGATGAGGAATCATCATCATCATCATCATCATCATCATCGTTTAACGTCCGCTTTCCATGCTAGCATGGGTTGGACGATTTTGACTATGGGCTGACGAACCAGATGGTTTCACCAGGCTCCAATCTTGATCTGGCAGAGTTTCTACAGCTGGATGCCCTTCCTAACGCCAACCACTCTGAGAATGTAGTGGGTGCAACCGGCATGGGGGCCAGTCAGGCGGTACTGGCAATGACCTCGCTCGAATGTTTTACACATGCCACTGGCACAAATGCCAGTAAGGCGATGCTGGTAACGATCTCGCTCGAATGGTGCCTTTTACATGCCACCAGCATGGAAGCCAGTTAGTCGCTCTGGCAATGACCACGCTCAAATGGTACTCTTAGCACCCAACTAGCACGGGGCACAAGTGCCAGTAAGGCGACACTGGTAGGAAAATGACAACTCAGAGTAAATTTAGATACAACAGTCATAGCAGGTGATATGATATCTAATTCTTTATTTAGCAGTTTTGCTCACTACCTGTTGCTAACAAAACTTAATGTATCTATTTTTTAATGTTTATCTTTTACTTGTATCAGTCATTAAACTGCAGTCATGCTGAGGCACTGCTTTGATGGTTCTAGTTGAAAAAATCACCCCAATACTTATATTTCTGAAGTCTGGTATTTGTTTTGCTGGGCTTTTCGACTAACAACTGAGTTACATGAACATTAACAAACCAACACCGGTTGTGAAATGGTGGAAGCAAAGGCAAACATAAAGATACACACACAAAGATGCACACACAAATACACATAAACACAAAAACACATGCACACAACAAACATATGCACACACATACACAATAGGCTTCCACACAATTTCCTTCTACTAAATTCACTCACAAAGCATTGGTTAGCTCAGGTTGATATTAGAAGACACTTGCTTCAGGGGCCATGCAGTGAGTCTGATCCCCAAAATACAGGATTGCAGAGCAAGCTTTTTAACCACACAGCCACATCTATGAAAAGAGTTGACATTAAAAACTGAATCACCATGGGGAAAAGTTCTGGAAGCTCTGTCATAAAGTTATAAAAGCTTTGTGGGTTCTCTGCCAAGAGAATATAACCTGCATCTGGACCTAAGCTTCATGACTTATACCCTTTACTTCACTTATTTTACAAACACAATGAGAATTTATTAACAACTTGGCAGAAACATATAATACTTTGCTTCTTAACCCTTTAGCATTTAAATCAGCCTTATCCAGCCCAAATATTCTACCTGTTTTATGTTAAAAACTGGTCAGATATGGCATCTCACACCTACTCTGCAATGTCATTCTAAAAATATACAATCAGGCGCAAGAGTGGTTGTGTGGTAAGTAGCTTGCTAACCAACCACATGGTTCCGGGTTCAGTCCCACTGCGTGGCATCTTGGGCAAGTGTCTTCTGCTATAGCCCCGGGCCGACCAATGCCTGGTGAGTGGATTTGAAAGACGGAAACTGAAAGAAGCCTGTCGTATATATGTATATATATATATATGTGTGTGTGTGTGTTTGTGTTTGTCCCCCTAGCATTGCTTGACAACCAATGCTGGTGTGTTTACGTCCCCGTCACTTAGCTGTTCGGCAAAAGAGACCGATAGAATAAGTACTGGGCTTACAAAGAATAAGTCCCGGGGTCGATTTGCTTGACTAAAGGCGGTGCTCCAGCATGGCCGCAGTCAAATGACTGAAACAAGTAAAAGAGTA
Source organism: Octopus sinensis (assembly GCF_006345805.1). Lineage (NCBI taxonomy): Eukaryota > Metazoa > Mollusca > Cephalopoda > Octopoda > Octopodidae > Octopus > Octopus sinensis. Next base: position 9,576,814 of record NC_043010.1, on the reverse strand, counting down.
AAATATACAATCACATCATTGAATTCTCAAAGCTACAAGATAATGCACGAGTGATTCAAAACAACGTGAATAAATAAGCGTTACATTTGACAAAGTAATCTGAACAGTAAAAAGGTAATTAAAATTTACAAATTTTCTGTTTAATTCTTCCCATATTGCATTTTGGTGAGTTAATCTTTCTTCTTTTGAGGTACATTGTTTTAACTTTCAGTTGGTGAAGTATAAACTTTGCCCCTATCCCTTTCGAGTTTGTCTTCAAATTCAAAACTTCTGTGTTCATCAAATGATTGTCAAAAAAAAAAAAAAACACTTGATCAAATCCTTGTTTATCCTCATCAGGAT
>NC_043010.1:9561472-9571472 GCF_006345805.1 Octopus sinensis | reverse complement strand
TAAAATTGCTGACTTAGTTTGCAAAATTTTAGACCAATTTTTCTGTTTCTTTTTTAAAAAATCTCACAGGTGAAATTTCTGGGAGATTAGGTTGTTTTTTTCTTGCAGATGGTGTGGCCACATATTTTTCAAGTAGCATAAATGTCTCTTTACACTCAAGGTGTTAGTAACCCTTGTTGTTCTTTACAAATGACTTGCTCACCCTCCAGGGATCTCTGCAGATACCTCTGCCTCACAGTGTACTTGCATATTTTACACTTGGCCTTTTGTGATCACCTCAGAAAATGTCATCAACTGCTCATAAGAATTTCTAACAACATAGCCTATTCTTCTATGCAAACTGGAATACTAGTCTATTCTAGCCAAAGTTTCTTTCTTTCTTTCTTTCTTTTTTTTGTTGCTTTCTTGCTGTCTATCTTTCTTTCTTTGAAAGGCACAAATAAAAGCAGTATTGTAGTTTGATAGACGCATAGGCACAGGGGTGGCTGTGTGGTAAGTAGCTTGTTTACCAGCCACATGGTTCTGGGTTCAGTCCCACTGTGTGGCACCTTGGGCAAGTGTCTTCTGCTATAGCCTCGGGCCGACCAAAACCTTGTGAGTAGATTTGGTAGACGGAAACAGAAAGAAGCCCGTCGTATATATGTATATATATATGTGTGTATGTGTGTGTGTTTGTGTGTCTGTGTTTGTCCCCCTAGCATTGCTTGACAACCGATGCTGGTGTGTTTATGTCCCCGTCACTTAGCGGTTTGGCAAAAGAGACCGATAGAATAAGTACTGGGCTTACAAAGAATAAGTCCCAGGGTCGAGTTGCTCGATTAAAGGCGGTGCCCCAACATGGCCACAGTCAAATGACTGAAACAAGTAAAACAGAGAAAGAGGATGGGGTTTACACCTCAGCATGAAGCCAGAATGAAGCCCATTCATGGATTAGAATTTTAAATGTGACTGAACTGGGAGATCAGGTTTTAAGTAAACCTTAGCAACCAAATAGTTCTAAGTGTTCATTGGAAAATATTCAAACGTATTTCCTTTCTTCTCTAGATATTTGTAATAAACTTTCTATTTTACTTTATATTTTTAATCTATCTTTTCGCAAATAACACCTTGGGTTCTGATAACATTGTTACCATGACAATGACATCATCTAAGTAAGCAAGCTCAACCATTTTGTAATGCAAGAGAAAACCTGGTCAACGTTCTCATAGTAATTAATAGTAATTAATAGAACTAACAGCAGTTGATATATAAAAGAGTTGTGAGTGGAGATCTTTGACCAGTCAATCTTACAACAGTTTTCAATTAATTTTAAAGGGAATCCGTCATCTGAAACCTTGAAAATGCTCTGTCATACAACTTTGCAATGCATTGATGGCATGTTGGCTAGAAACTCAATTATGCAAAAACTGCAAAGATATATTGATAGTCTTCTCCAAGAAACAGGAAACCTCTATATTTTCAATATCACATTGCATTAAGCATTGTCTAAAACATACAGAAAAATATAATGTTTAATGTGAAAATCCAATTAAAGTAAGCACTAGAAATATAAATATCATCATCGTCATCATCATCATCATCAGCAGCAGCAGCAGTGGAGGTGCAATGACCCAGTGGTTAGGGCAGCGGACACACGGTTGGAGGATCGCGGTTTTGATTCCCAGACCGGGCGTTGTGTGTGTTTATTGAGCAAAAACACCTAAAGCTCCACGAGGCTCTGGCAGGGGGTGGTGGCGACCCCTATTGTACTCTTTCGCCCCAACTTTCTCTCACTCTTCCTTCCTGTTTCTTGTCCCCGACTTCCTATGCAACCGCTGAGCCTGGAAGTGCATTCATCCATCCGTCGATGCTCTCGGTGTCGGGGGTTGACCTGCTTTCTCTTCTGCGGGTCTTACGAATAGCAAAAGGACAACATTTCGGACTTCTCCCATCTTGCGATCTCTGGGACGAAGACCGTTTGCTCAACAGCAACAGCAGCAGCAGCAGCATCATTTAACGGCTGCTTTCCATGCTGGCATGGGTTGGACGGTTTGACATGGAGCTGGCTAGCAGGGAGCTGCCCAGACTCCAGTTGTCTGTTGTGGTATGGTTTCTATAGTTGGATGCCCTTCCTAAAACCACCCACTTAATACAGTGTTCTGGGTGCTTTTTGCATGCCACCAGCATGGGTGCAGTTATGCAGCACCGGCATGGATACGCTAACACAGGACCAGCATGGATGCTTTTTAAGTGGCACTATTTTTATAAATATTTTTCTGGTGATTTGAAAATATTACCCTCAGCTCTATCCAGATCTTATTTCATTCTTTAGGTTATGACACCAGGGACACTTTGGCTTTCTCTCTCTTCCCCTTGTTCTGAGGGTTCTCTCTGAAGGATTGTTTGGTGATGCTGTGCTGGGACTTTTTGAGGGTGTCCAATCCAAAACCAGTTCTTTTGATTTTGTCTCCATGCCAACGAGAGTCTACTAGATTTGCTTCCACCAGGTTATGTTGCTGCTTTTCTTTTTTAGCCTTCAGTGGATTCTGATTAATTCTTGAGGCAGTGGTTGTTGAGATTCTAGATCTTCTTCAGGGTGGCTTTTGAATATCTCCACATCTTGATCCCATGCTATAGGGTTGATAAAATAAGTATTAAGCATATACGTCTATAATGGATTGTGATCCTTCCTAATAAACTGAGAAATAACTTATTGTGTTTTGCCTTAGCATTTAACATTTCCGTTACTAAGTCAAATGTCATTCTTGCATATTTACATTGTTTTAAATTAATGAAGCATTATCTTGGAGCTTTGAGATTTAGATGATGTGACAGTATATTTTTAGAAGGACATTGTAGGGTAGGTGTAAGAGGTTTGATCTGGTCAGTTTAAACATAAAGCAGGTAGACTATTTGGGCCTGATACAGGATGGTTTAAATACTAAATATTAGCACAAAAACAGGCTCCTGTTGAACCTTGACTGTGGCATTTTACAGCCTTGCAAAGGCCCTTCGTTTTACTAATGCTACCATGACAGAAATAATTTATTAAACTTTCACAAACAGGCGCAGGAGAGGGTGTGTGGTAAGTAGCTTGCTAACCAACCACATGGTTCCGGGTTCAGTCCCACTGCGTGGCATCTTGGGCAAGTGTCTTCTGCTATAGCCCCGGGTCAACCATCTTGTGAGTGGATTTGGTAGACGGAAACTGAAAAAAGCCTGTCGTATATATGTATATATATATAAGTGTGTCTGTGTTTGTCCCCCTAGCATTGCTTGACAACCGATGCTGGTGTGTTTACGTCCCCGTCACTTAGCGGTTCGGCAAAGGAGACCGATAGAATAAGTACTGGGCTTACAAAGAATAAGTCCCGGGGTCGATTTGCTCGACTAAAGGCGGTGCTCCAGCATGGCCACAGTCAAATGACTGAAACAAGTAAAAGAGTAAACAGTTTCAACACTTGAAGTTTTCTGATAATCAAAGCTTTTCTTCTCAGCTGAGTTTGTGATGGATAATATTGACTTTTACTCAGGTATTACTCTTTTACTCTTTTACTCGTTTCAGTAATTTGACTGCGGCCATGCTGGAGCACTGCCTTTAGTCGAGCAAATCGACCCCGGGACTTATACTTTGTAAGCCCAGTACTTATTCTATTGGTCTCTTTTGCCGAACCGCTAATTAACGGGGACACGAACACACCAGCATCAGTTGTCAAGCGATGTTGGGGGGACAAACACAGACACACAAACAAACGCACACACATACATATATATATACGACGGGCTTCTTTCAGTTTCCGTCTACCAAATCCACTCAAAAGGCATTGGTCGGCCCGGGGCTATAGCAGAAGACACTTGCCCAAGATGCCACACAGTGGGACTGAACCCGGAACCATGTGGCTGGTTAGCAAGCTACTTACCACACAGCCACTCCTGTTTGCATGTTAATTACTCGATGAGCACATTAACTATAAACATACAAACATATACCATTCATGCTATTGTCTGGGTAAGAGAAGTGAGTCGCTTGAAATTGAATAGCTTAATATTAAATAATTTGTTCAAAGTTATGATGAAGAATTAAGATACTGTTTTGGTTTACATTAGGTGAACTGAAACAACAAAACCAAACAACAAACAACTGTGTTTCATATTTAATTGGTTTGCAGTTGAATAGATTCCAGTTCAGTTCTCTGGCTTGCCGGTTAATTATGTTCAATCTCTTTGTGCCTTATGTTTATGTATAATTTAATAGCAAATGTTAACTGGACTAATAAATTTTAGTTTTCATGTTATTGTATAGTACAAACAACACAGAATCTAAGGTTAATAGGCTGTTTCAACCTTTAGTTTGTAGCAATGTCTCGCCTGGGAAATATATGAAAATAATTATATTTCTACATATCTGTCTGTCTGTCTATCTGTCTATCTTTCTCTCTATCTATCTATCTATCTATTTATCTATCTATCTATCTATCTATCTATCTATCTATCTATCTATCTATCTATCTATCTATCGATCTATCTATCTATCTATCTACCTATCTATCTATCTATCTATATCTATCTATCTATCTATCTATCTATCTATCTATCTATCTATCTATCGATCTATCTATCTATCTGCCTGTCTGTCTCTCTGTCTTTATCTCTCTCTGTCTCTCTGTCTCTCTCTACTACTCTCTCTTTCTGTCTGTTTGTCAGCCATCTGTCTGTTTCTCTGTCTCTGTCTTTCTACCTCTCTCTCTCTCTCTCTCTCTTCCTTTCTCTCTCTCGTTCAAAATACAAGCAGTGAAAATACAAATTGTAATTTTGATTAACCTTAAAATAAAGAAGAAAAAAAGAAAAAGAGTAAGAAAGGTAAGAATAAAGAATACTAGAATATATATGCGTATAAGAATAAAGAATACTAGAATATATATATGCGTAAGAGCTGAGGTAAAATTGTCACACTGTGCATCTAAAAGCAAGCACTATAGCAAGAAATATAAATTTTATATAGCTAAGGGTCTGTTTGACATCATCTTCCCTTCTTCCATCTGTTCACTTCTAAGAACAATATCCTATTTTAAACTAATGCCATTTTCCCCTTCTAGTACTCCGTGGATATTCATTCGTATAAGGTTTCTTATTTAATTTAATTAAAATCATTTCTCAAGCACATCAATAGGTAGATTTTAATGCTGAGATATTTTATCTTCAGAGCCAAACCTGGAAGAGATTTTACTTTAGAATCTGTTTAGCAATATTCATGGAGAAAAATTCTTGTTAATATACACTGACCTAAGCAGTCTGGTTATACTGCTGTGACCATAAATGTAATTAGCTTTGATTCAGGAATGGCAAGTTAAGAGTGCTTCTATATTCAAGTAATGGTGTGAGTTCTGTAATAACTTGCAGCTTGTTTGAGGCAATAGAGGTGGAAAGAATCCAAATTCATTTCGTTGCAACACAGAATCCTGCTGATAGTACGGAATCTTCCTGATAACAGTTCCATCATGATGAGTTTATTTCAAGTATTGGGATGAACAAAAATAGTTTATGATAAGCTTGCAATAATGTCTTATCCTATTAATGACAGCATGAGTGTGTAAAGTATGAGAAATGCAGAGAAAAAAAAATAAATGTATTATCAATATTGGTAAAGCCGTCGACTAGAAATTAACCTTTTCAGCTAATATTTTGAAAATAAGAGAGGGATATTGAAATATCCTAGTTCCAAGAACTAGACCTTTCATAGTAGAGGTGTTTGTTACATTTTTAGCATGCTCTTAGGGAAAACCTCAATAAAGATAAATCAAGATTTTCGCAATAAACCCACTGAAAAGGTTAAAGTCATTGATATTTTCCTAAATATATAAATATGTGTATTTGTATGTAAATGAGTATATGTATATGTATTTATATATATGTGTGTGTGTGTATGAGTGTATATTGTGTGCTCATATATATATATATGGATACACACATGCACATACATCGTTATACATACAGAGAGTGAAGAAGAGAGTACTTTTAAGTATATAATGGTAAAGAACAGCTCAAAATAATTCTTCAAATGATAAAAGCAATCTAGAATCATAAAGATTTACTATCTATATTGGTATTGGTATTTCTTTAAGTGTAAATATTGTTGCAGACCAATACAAAGATGGTAGAGTGTAAGTAATATCACTAAAATAAGTGCCTCTACATTCTGATTTCAAATGCTACCAGGGGTTGATTGTGCTTCAAATCCATCTTGAGGTCACAAAGTAAATAGTAAATCATGATCATCATCATCATCGTTTAGCGTCCGCTTTCCATGCTAGCATGGGTTGGACGGTTCAACTGGGGTCTGGGAAGCCAGAAGGCTGCACCAGGCCCAGTCTGATCTGGCAATGTTTCTATGGCTGGATGCCCTTCCTAACGCCAACCACTCCATGAGTGTAGTGGGTACTTTTTACGTGCCACCGGCCCAGGTGCCAGAGGAGTCTGGCAAATGGCCACGATCGGATGGTGCTTTTTATGTGCCACTGGCACGGGGGCCAGGCGAGGCTGGCAAACAGCCACAATCGGATGGTGCTTTTTATGTGCCACTGGCACGGGGGCCAGGCGAGGCTGGCAAACAGCCACAATCGGATGGTGCTTTTTATGTGCCACTGGCACGGGGGCCAGGCGAGGCTGGCAAACGGCCACGATCAGATGGTGCCTTTTATGTGCCACCGGCATGGGGGCCAGGTGAGGCTGGCAACGGACACGAACGGATGGTGCTTTTTATGTGCCACTGACACGAGGCCAGTAAATATGAAGTGAAAACAGTGAGGTGTGTGTTAATATTATTACCCGACTCTTACATGTTTTCAGTCTATGTAGGAAACCATTACTACTGCTATTAAGCCTGCCTTTTCAGAAACTATTATAACTGCTGTTGTTGTTCAGATCTGTATGCAATATGTAAAGGCTAAATTGAGGTTATTATTTTTAAGGCAAGGTTACAAACAAATCAGACCATATACTAATGAGGGTCTCTATACAGAAAGTAGATTCAAGTTTATTGTAGATAGGTAAGTAGTTAAGTTGGTAAGTAAATAGATAGATATTTATATAATATTGTTCACAAGAATGGTCCATCTGCTGACAAATGGTTAGATACTGATTCAAATGAAGTAGAAGTGAGAAATATATATGTCTTTACTACCCACAAGGGGCTAAATATCGAGAGGACAAACAAGGACAGACAAACGGATTAAGTCGATTCTATCGACTCCAGTGCGTAACTGGTACTTAATTTATCGACCCTGAAAGGATGAAAAACAAAATCGACCTCGGCAGAATTTGAACTCAGAATGTAGCGGCAGACGAAATACGGCTACGCATTTCGCCCGGCGTGCTAATGTTTCTGCCAGCTCGCCGCCTGTAGTGAGAAATATAATCCACCTAGATTAACTGATGATAATATGATTTAACTTTTGGTTAACCTTGAGTCTATACCCCAAGGACAGGAATGATTTCTATTTTGGATTTCTGCACAGCTTCCATCCACTAAATTATATTCGTCAGACCATGGTCAACATGATAATGTAAAAGTCACTTGTCCCAAATTCTGTGTAGTGATATTCAAACTGAAATCATCTAACTGCATAGTTAGCTTCTTAACCACACAGCCATATCCACCTTCAATCATTACTGATACTTCCACTGTTGTTGGTAATGATGTACATAGCTAATATTTTTCAGAGACTAGTGCTGAGGTGAAAAGGAAGATAGTACAGTCATCATTATCATTTAACCTCTGCGTTCCATGCTACCATGGGTTGGATGATTTGACTGTGGACTGGCGAACCAGATGGCTGCACCAGACTCCAATCTGATGTGGCAGAGTTTGTGCAGCTGGATGCTCTTCCTAATGCCAAACACTCCGAGAGTGTAGTGGGTGCTTTTATGTGCCACCGGCATGAGGGCCAGTCAGGCGGCACTGGCAATGGCCACTCTCAAATGGCGCTTTTTACATGTCACCTGCACAAGAGCCAGTCCAGGAGCACTGGCAAAGACCTCGCTCGAATGATTTTTCATGTGCCACTGGAATTTTTATGTGCCACTGGCATTTTTACGTGCCACTGGCATTTTTACATGTCACTGGCATGGAAACCAGTCAGCTGCTCTGGCAATGATCATGCTCTTAGCAGTCCACTGGCATGGGTGCCAGTCATCAAATTTGATTCAATTTCGATTTCACTTACCTCAACAGGTTTTGCAAGCAGTTTAGTGTCCAATAAAGGAAAGGTACGCATAAATGGGCTGGTTACACCCCTGGCATAGGCCATGGGTTATGGTCTCTCTTGGCTTGCCGGGTCTTCTCACACACTGCATATTTCCAAAGGTCTTGGTCACTAGTCATTGCCTCAGTGAGACCTAATGTTCAAAGGTCGTGCTTCATCACTTCATCCCAGGTCTTCCTGGGTCTACCTCTTTCACAGGTTCTCTTGACCACTAGGGTGTGGCACTTTTTCACACAGCTATCCTCATCCATTCTCAGGGCAAATGAATCATCACTGAACAATATTTGATTATATTATGCTGACACATTATTCAATGTAAATATTGGCTAACTCTGTCATGTCTTGATTTTTACTCTACAGGTGCTAAAACCTTACACCCAGAGATTAGGTGGTCCACTGTTTCAATCCCATCGCTACAGTATCAGCACTTTGGGTCTACACCATTATTCATCACATTGACTTGATAGTTATAGGTCAATAAGCTCTGATCTTGAGCGGCCAAAATAAAGCCTTCATTCCCTACCTCTAGCCTTGAGCTTCATAGCCACTGATGGGTGTGCTTTTGATTCACATCAGCATGTTTTATAGTCACCACCACCACCACCACCACCACCACCACCATCATCATCATCATCATCATCATCATCATCACCACCACCACTACCATTATCATCATCATCATCATTCTTTATTCTTTCTTTTATTCTTTTACTTGTTTCAGTCATTTGACTGCGGCCATGCTGGAGCACCGCCTTTAATCGAGCAAATCGACCCCGGGACTTATTCTATTGTAAGCCCAGTACTTATTCTATCGGTCACTTTTGCCGAACCGCTAAGTTACGGGGACATAAACACACCAGCATCGGTTGTCAAGCAATGCCAGGGGGACAAACACAGACACACAAACACACACATGCATATATATATATATACGTATATACGACGGGCTTCTTTCAGTTTCCGTCAACCAAATCCACTCACAAGGCTTTGGTCGGCCTGGGGCTATAGCAGAAGACACTTGCCCAAGGTGCCACGCAGTGGGACTGAACCCGGAACCATGTGGCTGGTAAACAAGCTACTTACCACACAGCCACTCCTGCGCATCATCATCATTATTATTTATTTTTGTTCTTTGTTTATCTGAAATTTCATTGTAGAACATGTACTTCCTTTTAATGACCAGTAAGTAAGTTGCGATATGATGGGGATTAAGCAACTACTTCCAGCATCTGTAACAATCACATGGTGGTTCTCTCAGCTCTGCTGAGGACTAATTATTGAGGATAGTCTGACTTGAAATTTGTTACAATATATTGCTGAAACAGATATTTAATCTCTGTACCTGACATAGGAGAATGTTAAATAACAGAATAGCTGTAACATATTGATTTTTTTTTACATAGTTATAAGGTTACAATTTTGTTGAAGAAGATGGCATATAATTGCACTGACATCAGAACAAACTGGCTATTTTATTAAATCTTTTGAGATTAAATACAAAGTTAACCCCACCTGATATAAATTTTGTATATATATTTCTTTCCTACCCACAAGGGGCTAAACACAGAGGGGATTAACAAGGACAGACAAACGGATTAAGTCGATTACATCGACCCCAGTGTGTAACTGGTACTTAATTTATCGACCCTGAAAGGATGAAAGGCAAAGTCGACCTCGGCGGAATTTGAACTCAGAACGTAACGGCAGACGAAATACGGCTACACATTTCGCCCGGCGTAATAACGTTTCTGCCAGCTTGC
>NC_043010.1:9556472-9558972 GCF_006345805.1 Octopus sinensis | reverse complement strand
AATGATGTTTTAACAAGTGCTGTTTCTTGTTATCTCCAGAATCTCCATCAGAATCAATTGAGGAAAAGAAGTCTGCTGACACACATTTTTGGCATCTATAGTCTGATGGGAGTTTACTCAATCTAATTATGTGTCAATGATATTGGCTTCAGACCTCACTAGATGACTGCTAGACTAAAATTTGATGCTGCCTAATAGTGCCGCTTCCACCAAACAAACCATTTACTGTATAAGAATTAAGACAGAGCAAACCAAGCAAATAAAGGCATTATAAACAATTAAAATAAAATAAAACAAAACAAAAAAAAAAGCAATATCTAATTAAATGACAGTGTTGGAAAATAATTCAATTGTTTATTGCAGACCAATTCTTCACTTTCCCAATTCAACATTTCCCAAGAAATATAATTACTTAATTTGATAAAACCAATCACCTGACATCTCTTATTTTTACCATCTCTATTCTCTCCGTCATCTTATTCTCGTTTTCTTTTCATCTTTAATATAATTACTTTGCTGCTAGTTGCGACATAAGTTTACTCTTAAACAGCTCAATAAGAGTTTGAATTCAAATATTTCATTCAAACATATTCAGCTTGGATGGAATTAAATCAACTATTCAAATAAACTATTATTTAAACTGTAGCAAGACTTAGATTACCATTTCAGTTTGTTAAAATAGTATCTTTATAGGTTGGCTTATGACCATATTCAGTCAAGCAATGAACAATTCTTTCTGTAGCACCATTATCATCATTGTTGTCATTGTCGTCGTCGTCGTCGTCATCGTTATATCATCGTCATCACCATCATCATCATCATCATTTATGTTTCTATTTCACTACTACTGTAAGCTTCTTCACTGAATCTCCATGCTCCAAGAAGAGTAATTTCTTTTCACTCTACTGTGATTTCATAAACCTATTAATTGAAAATTTAATAGTTAAAAGATAAGATTAATAGTCTGTTTAACATGGCTTGAAATATTACTGGAGACAATCCATTATTGATGAAGAAACGAAGTGAAATGAAATGAAATAGGAAATACGAAAATGAAGACGACCAAATACAGATGTATTGACAGCAATATGACAAATACACTCCAAACATGAACTGATGTGGTTTCAAATAAAGTAATTTATTCAGGAAAATATTGTCATCAACAGTGACAGAAACCTCCTGGTAATCAATAATGACTCATGGAAGAAGATGGATCAGAGGGGAGAAAGCCTACAATTTTTAGTTATATTGATCAAAAACATGGATAATTGAGTGATGTTTTGGAAAACTGAACAGGAATAAGAGAATAAACAGTTAACTCATCCACAAGTATAAATAAGCATGAATACATGAATATATAAATACTTGTTTCATGAAAATATTTCTCTTAGTTCAAAAAGATATACAGTTTTGCACTTAAGAGAATTTATTTTTAGTCAAGTAAACAGAAATAAATTTTGCTATTTTAGATTGAACATGTTACAATCGGAAAATAGTATGAGCATAAATTTTATAAGCTGAGTAACTGCGAGTTAGGTTAAATTTATTCTGGTTGTTGTTTCACTAAGACAAGCATTATTTCTACTTAACAAAAACAAAATTTAAAAAAAGAAACTAGGCACAGGAGTGGCTGTGTGGTAAGTAGCTTGCTAACCAGCCACATGGTTCCGGGTTCAGTCCCACTGTATGGCATCTTGGGCAAGTGTCTTCTGCTATAGCCCCGGGCCGACCAATGCCTTGTGAGGGGATTTGGTAGACGGAAACTGAAAGAAGTCTGTCGTATATATGTATATATATATATATATGTATGTGTGTATGTGTTTGTGTGTGTTTGTCCCCCTAGCATTGCTTGATAACCGATGCTGGTGTGTTTACGTCCCCGTCACTTAGCGGTTTGGCAAAAGAGACCGATAGAATAAGTACTGGGCTTACAAAGAATAAGTCCTGGGGTCGATTTGCTCGACTAAAAGGTGGTGCTCCAGCATGGCCGCAGTCAAATGACTGAAACGAGTAAAAGAGTAAAGAGTAAAGAGAGACATACACTGGGAAGGAATATTTGGTAGTAAATAGGGGAAAGTTTCAATATTTAATCATCCAAAGCAATGAGCTGGCAGACTCGTTAGCACACTAAGTGAAATGCTTAGTGGTGTTTCATCTGTCTTCATGTTCTGAGTTTAAATTCTGCTGAGATCAGCTTTGTCTTTTATCCACTGGTGGACTGGCAGGTTACCAGCTTACCTGATGGTAAGCAGGCCCCTGCACCATTAGAATCCATATATGGGGGCCCATCCCCTCAAATTTGAGAATTTTTTTATTCACTCCTGGAAGAATGCATTAATTATTTCAGCCTGGCTGTGTTTGTAGACTTTTAACAAAAAAAGAGAAAATTAAATGATAGCATTGTTGTTGCGAGTGAGGCCCCTTAGTATCCTGGCAACCAATACTTTTAGACCCAGTCCACCACTGGTTTAATCCTTTCAGGGTCAACAAAATAAGTACC
>NC_043010.1:9528972-9551472 GCF_006345805.1 Octopus sinensis | reverse complement strand
AGACACTTGCCCAAGGTGCCACGCAGTGGGACTGAACCCGGAACCATGTGGTTGGTAAACAAACTACTTACCACACAGCCACTCCTGCACATCATCATTATTATTTAATTTTGTTCTTTGTTTATCTGAAATTTCATTGTAGAACATGTACTTCCTTTTAATGACCTCTGTTGCATGCATTCAGGCAAGATGTGCGATACAATGATGAATTACTTCCTTCTTTCCATCATTATATATGTAAGTGTGTATGTATGTACATATGTATATACGTATGTACATATGTGTGTGTGTGAGTGTGTGTGCGTGTATGTATTCATGTACATATTATGCATGTATGCATATATGTATATATGTAGGTAGGAAGGTAGGTAGGTATGTAAGTATGTATGAGCATATGTATGTAAGCATATATGTACATATATGTGTATGTTTACATGTATGTATGAGTATGTATATGTGTGTATGTTTGGATGTATTTATGCATATTCATTGTTCATACATATATATATGTATCAATATATGTATGTATGCATGCATATATACATATACATACATATATATATATATATATATATATATATATTACAAAAATAAAATTAAATAGAGGTACAATCAATAATTCAGTAACTTATTTACATTATAATATAACCTGTCTTTACATTCTGAGTTCAAAATCTGCCAAGGTCAATTTTCCTTTCATCCTTTTGGGGGTCGATAAATTAAGTACCAGTTGCACACTGGGGTCAATCTAATCAACTTGCCCCTCCCAAATCAATTTCAGGCCTTGCACTTAGAATAGAAAACTATATCATAATATCCCAATATACTATGAATATAATATAACAATATAAGGCAGTGAACTGGCAGAACCGTTAGCACACTGGGCGAACTACCTAGCGGTATTTCATCTGCCATTACGTTCTGAGTTCTAATTCCGCCAAGGTTGACTTCGCCTTTCATCCTTTCAGGGTCAATTAAACAAGTACCAGTTAAGCACGGGGGTCGATGTAATCAACTTAATCCCTTTGTCTGTCCTTGTTTGTCCCCTCTATGTTTAGCCCCTTGTGGGTAATAAAGAAATAAATATAACAATATAAGATAACACAAACAATTATTAAAACATCAAAATGCCAACAATTTGTTTCATCTTATATACATTTCCCTTATTTATGTTAATATATATACAATTATAAATATTTATAATTGTTTATAATTTTCACCTTAAAAGGTATTTTAATATGCTCACCACTGATAAAATTTTCTTTAGAAAAATTTTATCCATATATTAGAAAGATATATATATATATATATATATATATACAAACACATGTGTGTATATATATATTACCCACTACACTCTCGGTTCATGTTGAGAAGGGCATCCAGCAGTAGAAACTCTGCTGGACCAGATTGGAGCCTGGTGCAGCTGCTGGCTCTCCAGGCCTCAGTTAAACCGTGCAACCCATGCCAGCATGGAAAACGGATGCTATCGATGATGATAATGATGATATATATATATATCTATACATACATATGCATACAAGTATGTGATATATTTATATATATATATATATATATATATATATTGCTGATTAAACTGGAGCAGGCGTAGGAGTGGCTGTGTGATAAGTAGCTTGCTTACAAACCACATGGTTCCTGGGTTCAGTCCCACTGCATGGCACCTTGGGTAAGTGTCTTCTACTATAGCCTCGAGCCGACCAAAGTCTTGTGAGTGGATTTGGTAGACGGAAACTGAAAGATGCCCGTCGTATATATGTATATATATATATATATATATATATATATATGTATGTGCATGTTTGTGTGTCTGTGTTTGTTCCCCCACCCCCAGCATCGCTTGACAACCGATGCTGGTGTGTTTATGTCCCCGTAACTTAGCAGTTCAGCAAAAAAGAGACCAATAAAATAAGTACTAGACTTTCAAAGAATAAGTCCTGGGGTCGATTTGATCGACTAAAGGCGGTGCTCCAGCATGGCCACAGTCACATGACTGAAACAAGTAAAAGAGTAAAAGAGTAAAAGACTATTGTGGAATGAAGTGTACTGCATAATAACACATTGGCTGCCTAATCTAGAATTGATCTTGAAAGTTTGTGGCATAGAGGGTGAGGTACATGCTGGTATCAAAAATTTCCGAGACTAGTTATGATTACTAAAAGATAACTTTTTTACCCAAATTTACTTTGAAATAGTCACCTTGCACAGAAATACACCAGTCCCAGTGTTCCTGCCACATTTAGAATCTGGCTTGGAAGCTGTTTTTTCTTAAGCGAGTCGAGGAGTTTCTGTGATTCACTCTGGACCTCAAAAACACTGTTAAAACGATGACTGAGCTGCAGTTTCATCTTGGGGAAGAGATGGAAGTCTGCAGGAGCTAAACCTAGTGAATAGGGCAGGTGTGGAAGTGCTTTTGATAGGAAACTCCCGAGTGAGGAGAACTCAGTGACAGAGTGTATTGTCATGAAGAATCCACGTCTTCACCAAACTGATTGTTTTCACTAAATGTCCTCCCACAAATACTTCCAAGCATTGTTGATTGTCCTCCGATGATCCTCAGGCACAAGACGAGGAATTTTCTCCACATCAATTGGGTGAAGCTCATGGCAGGTCATCCAGATCATTTATTGCTTTCCAGGACTGTGCTGCTTTCATTTCTGAAATGCCCATGCCACTTGAAACATAGTGTATGACCCATTACCTTGTTGCCATAAGCTTGCCAAAGCATGCTCAATGTATCTGCAGCAGACTATACAAGTTTAACGCCATATCTCACGTTGGCTCTTTGTTTCAATTTCTTGTCCATGACAAAAATCACAGACTATAAGATATACATGATCAGAAAAACACAAATTTCACAACTTGTGAAGTAAACACAAGAATGTCCTTTGGCACATTCCCACATGAAGGTCACTGCTAGCTTTCACAGCACATACAACTGTGTGCTGCCATCTGTTGTTGTGCAACAGAATTAGTCTGGTAACTTTTTGATACCACCTTGTATGTGGCCCATGATCACGAGGATCAACCTTCATGGTTAATTTTGTAAATTAAATTTAATTTAAATACAAATGCAATTGAAAACGTGTACAAACATAGTGCAGCTGCAACCCTAACCCCTACCCCGTCCTACCTGTTGTCCAGCTGAGTCAAGAGTCAGAAGTGTCAAGAGGTTGTCTATGTCTGTTTGAAACTACATAAATCTCTAAAACAAGCAACAATGGCAAGGTACATGTCACAAGGTCATTCTCTCTTCAGAGTGATAACAATGGGCTTTGTATAGTAAATATATTATTTAAGACACGCTTGCTTTTTAATGACAATCAAAATACTTACAATATCTGGCCCTGTAATAATGATTTAATTTAATTTACTCTCCTGGATTACATTGATGTTGGCTAATTAATTGTTTCTGACCTAATTATTTAGAGAAAGAAATTAATTTTGATAATGTAATTGAAGAATAATTTAATTAAATGAGATTTTCTTACAAAATGGTTTTTGTTCTCTTTTCTTTCTCTTTTATACCTTTGTTTCAGATTCCGTACACAGTCACATTTCTTTCAACCTTCATTGGTTACAGTCATGGATTTGGTACCAAATCTCATTTCCATATAGCCAATAATCAACTGAACTATCAGTAAATGTTACAATCGAAATTATTATAATTTCTCGAGGTTATGAAGCAAATAAAGCACAACTGTGGGCAATTTTTTTTTCTTGTATTATTGCAAAAATGTGATGACCTGCAAGATCTTTAGCAAAAATTCCAATATAATTTCCACATATGACTAATTCTTAATGAGAGATCAGAATAAAAGACAAAATGTAATTTCATAGCAATTGACAAAAATATTAAAACCTTATTCATTTGTTTTTTTAGGATTTTTTTTTTTTTTTTTTTTTTACAAATCATATCTTGTTTGTTTTTCTGCTATTTTTCCAAGTATTTACCCACCATTCCAATGGCATCACTGTTTCTGTTTGATAACACTGTCTTTATACAATTTCAAGTGCTTCTCCTTGTTCTAGGTAGCCATTTTAAATTAATTGAATTTTTAATTGTATGCACAGTTGAGCTTCATTTTTTTTCATTTTTAATTTTTCTAATGTTTTATTTTAAAATATTTTTTTTTTCAAGTGCTCTGCATTGAGGAGAAGAATGATAGTTATTCTTTTTATCTCTTTGGTTGTTGTAAAGCTTAAACACACAATTTTATTTTATTTCATTTTATTTTTAATAATGCTGCTTCTGTGTATTTCTGATTCCGCTTCTCTCTCGCGATCACTAATACAACATTACAATTCAATTGCAAACAGTTAGTGTTTTAAAAATAAAGATTTTCTTTTAATGCATTCTTCTCTCTCTCTCTCTCTTCTTTCTCTCCCCCACTCTCTCTCCCTATCTCCTTCTTGCTCTCTAGTTTCAAAGCATAGCAGACACAGATATTTCTTTGTCAATTCAACATTAAATGAACATAAAGGGAAATTTCTTCAACTCTCTCTGCTTTAGGGGAAATCAAATAGCAAAACCCAGCCTATAGCAATCTTTCCTTCCTGCATGCTATATTACTTCGTAGGGTTTCTTCTCTATGAATGTGTTTCGTTGATGTCATGTTGTTATAGAAAACAACTATAATAATATTTAGAAGTTGCTTTAAAGGCCTTGGCTACAGCCTTTCTGAAGAATTACTCTAAATGGACACATTTTCTAAATTGGAATGACAAACTGATAAAAGTAGTTGTCAAATGTTTGCTTATTGATTTCTCACAAGGCTGGCTACAAATTGCAAGATGAGGTATGTAGCTGATTGCATCTGTCATAATACATTACTGGTACTTAGTTTGTCCTCTCTGGATGAAAGTAACATGTGTTTGATCTAAACATGGATTTGAGCTATAATAAAATGTGAAGAGACCAAGGTTGATGGTTTATTGTTTCTGATACTTTCTGTGCTCTGTCTCACCATTTTTTTTTTCTTCTTTTACTTGTTTCAGTCATTTGACTGCGGCCATGCTGGAGCACCGCCTTTAGTCGAGCAAATCGACCCCGGGACTTATTCTTTGTAAGCCCAGTACTTATTCTATCGATCTCTTTTGCCGAACCGCTAAGTGATGGGGACGTAAACACACCAGCATCGGTTGTCAAGCAATGATAGGGGGACAAAGACAGACACACAAACACACACACACATATATATATATACATATATACGACAGGCTTCTTTCAGTTTCCGTCTACCAAATCCACTCACAAGGCATTGGTCAGGCCAGGGCTATAACAGAAGACACTTGCCCAAGATGCCATGCAGTGGGACTGAACCCAGAACCATGTGGTTGGTTAGCAAGCTACTTACCACACAGCCACTCCTGCAACCATCATAGTCATTACTATCATAATCCTCATTGTTGTCATCATCATTATCATCATCATCATTAATATCACTATCATGACTGCATGCACCACCAAACACCAATCCCCTCCTCCACTTCCTCTCCTGCTTTCTCTAACTTTTGCTTTTTTCCTCCTCTTCTTCCTCCTTCTCCACCTACCTTCCACTTCCACCTCCTCTTTATCCTCCCTCATCATCATTGTGTGTCCCTTTTTCCACACAAAAAATTACTACCTGGGCATCATATCAACTAATTTCAGTTAGTTTTTAACTTATAGATCAAACATTTATCACTGTAAACTACAACTACTACTACTACTACTACTACTACTACTACTACTACTACTACTACTACTACTACTACTACTACTACCACCACAACCACCACCACCACCACCAGCTGCTACTACTACTACTGCTGCTGTTGCTGCTACTGTTGCTGCTGCTGTTGCTACTACTACTATCACCACCACCACTACCACCACCACTGCTGCTGCTGTTACTGCTGCTGCTACTACTACCACTGCTGCTGCTTCTGCTACTGGTGATGATGATGATGATTCTGCTGCTGCTGCTGCTACTACTACTACTACTACTACTACTACTACTACTACTACTACATTCCCTTGAAGTTGAATGGTTTCAAGTTACCTAAAAATTACATCTTTAGTGATGAGAAAAGAAAGACTGTTTATCTGATAACTAATTTTAGTCAAGAAAGGCATGAGTTTAAGCTAATTAAAATTAATTATAGAATACATAAATTCAATCTCTGCAAATATCATAGCAACTCCAGGCATGTTTCAGACTTGTTAGACCTCATTAGCAAAACAGCGTTTTCTGTTATGGCATAATGATCTTAGAATGCCGAAAAGGAAGATATAGGTTTTACACAAATTAACACTGAGAGGCAGGATAATTTACAAGAATAACTGGGTAAAATATTCCAGGATCCCTACTGCATGAAACGCAAATAGAAAAGTGCCTACGAGCATATTTGATATAGTTGACCAAGATATTTTTTATCAATTAAGCCTATCTTGAAAGAATAAAAGATTAACCAATGAGTCTACAATAGAACTTTCCAGATTCCATGTCTCTGAACATCTTAAAAATATTTTCTGATTGGTTTACTTTTAATTCTCTTTTTATCTTCCCGAATGTACCAAAGACATTCATTAATTTTAACGATACATTGTAGTTATTATTATTGTTGCACTGAGAATTAGATAAATTGCTGGACTGGAATTTTTGGCAGCTTAACAAAGACTGGCAGACTAACAGCATTGACAGAGCCATCTATGAAATCAAATATTGAGAATGTGTCACAAATTTGACATTGCACAATATACAGTGGAAGTGAAATAGTTAATGAATGAGATATGATACTGAGCACACAAAATATAAGGGAAACAGGTACTGGTTTGTGAATTCATATCTGATACAAGTGTAATTGAAAGTCAGATGTTCTTAACTTACAATGTTTTCATATTAACATTTTAGCTTTTAAATTGGCCAAAACCAACTTAAATAGTCTACCTGCTTTATGTTCAACTTGGCCAAATTCAACCTCTCACACTTGTCCTATAATGTCATTCTAAATATAAACATGGCACAGTGGTTAGAGCATCGAGCTTACGGTCGTGAGGTTGTGAGTTCAAATATTGGACCGGGCTGCATGTTGTGTTCTTGAGCAAGACACTTTATTTCACGTTGCTCTAGTTCACTCAGCTGTAGAAATGAGTCGCAACGTCACAGGTGCCAAGCTGTATCGGCTCCTTTGCCTTTCCCTTGGATAACACTAGTGGCATGGAGAGGGGAGGCCGGTATGCATGGGCAACTGCTGGTCTTCCTTGAACAACCTTACCCAGACTTGTGCCTGGGAGGGTACTTGCTAGGTGCAATCTCATGGTCAGTCATGACCGAAGGGGGTTCACAAAATATAAACAATGATATTATCAAAATCTCAAAGCTATGAGATAATGAGATAATACATGATTAACTAAAAACGATGCGAATAAATAAGCATTATATTTGACAGAGTAATCTGAATGCTAAAAAGTCAGAACAGTGGAATGTATTCATTTTTATGATATAAAGAGTAATATAAAAGGGAAACCAAAACTTTAAAAAATCAGGGGAATATTTTGAAAGATTTGTGTATGAATCTACCACCAAAAATCACATTTGCTACACCCAGTTATAATCATTGTCATGAATCCTTTATGTAAGGAGTATGTTCGATTCTACAATAGCTCTGAGGCAATTAATGCCTTGCTGGGAGTGGGGGAGGTTCTTAACTTCCCAGAATTTCAAGCTTCTGGAATTTTCACTTTGGTCATGTCTTTCTTGACTTACAGAGGTTCAAAAGGAACATGAATGGAATAAGTCTTACAATGCTAAGAGAGATGGGCACAGAACCATGGGTGCTGCACTTTCCTCTAGACTAAAAAACAGTGAGAAATGTGTACAAAGAAAACGAAAAAAAAACTGGAATATCCTTTTGAGGAAATGTTTGTGCAGCTAGGATTCATTTGGCACTAAACAACAACAGTAACTGACATAAGTCACATAACAAAGTTGCATAATTTGGTAAACAAACCATGAAAATTGAAAGGCTGTAAAATAGAGATTGTATTTTAGATTCAGTAGTTTGTAGGCTATGACATCTTCAACTGCAAGGAGTGAAATAAGGCAGTTATTTTAGATTCTTCAATAAATACTAAATAAAACTTTATGACTTGAACAAAAGGTATCAGATTTTAAAAATAACAATTCACTTAGATACTTGATAAGTATCAAATGCATTAAGATTCATATCATACAGACATTCATAGCAATAGAATGAGCCCACAAATGAATAGAATGGATATGGGTATTGGCATTAGTCTGACTATACAAAAAGTTACATGAAGGAAGATTTCTTAGCAAGGCAGGCATGTAAATGTAACATTTATATAGGGAGAAGAAACATTTCGTTTTAGTTTGTCATAATGGAAAAGTTACATTTTATCAGGAAAATTGATTTGTAAAGTAACCACAGCTTTCAAGAGCTGCTAAAACTGAGAATATACATACCTTTTTCACACAACCATTGAGAAAACACATCCCAAATGATTGGTTGGAGAAAATTAAGTTAGACAGTGAAAGCATAGAAGTATACTTGCATGCTGAAGCTGTACAATTGCTTGTGTCACAAGTCAGATTCAAAAAGCTGAAATCCTTCTACAATATGACAAATTCTGAATTTCAATTGCCGTTGCACTCTAAGTAACCTATCAAAGTGTCCAGTAGTATCACGATATCAGTGAAATATAAAGGTAAAACTGTAACAATTTAAAGTTTTATGCCATTAAGCCAAAATAGAAGACAGCGCTCCTTTATGAGAGAAGCATGCCATACCAACTGAAATTTACCAGAAGAATTCTTGGTGCTAAAAGAATTTTAGCAATGCCTTGTTTGCAAATAAAAAGTGTTGTGGAAGCAAGAGTCTAGTTTTTGAATGCAGAATACAGTACCAATTATTGTCCATAAGCATAAATATAACAGCTACAAGCCAAATGATACTAATAATTTAGAGGAAGAACTAGTAGTTGAAATACCAGAAATGGAAATATTCTATGACATTAATTCCAAATATACATGTAATGGGCAAGTGTCTTCTGCTATAGCCTCGGGCCGACCAAAGCCTTGTGAGTGGATTTGGTAGACAGAAACTGAAAGAAGCCTGTCGTATATATGTATATATATATATATATGTGTGTGTGTGTGTGTATGTTTGTGTGTCTGTGTTTGTCCCTCTAGCATTGCTTGACAACCGATGCTGGTGTGTTTACGTCCCCATCACTTAGCGGTTCGGCAAAAGAGACCGATAGAATAAGTACTGGGCTTACAAAAGAATAAGTCCCGGGGTCGATTTGCTCGACTAAAGGCGGTGCTCCAGCATGGCTGCAGTCAAATGACTGAAACAAGTAAAAGAGTAAAGAGTAAAGAGTAATGTCAAATTTAGTGTGAGAACAGAGTTCATTATATCAATCTTAGCACTTAATTGAGGCTTATTTTATCAGCTTGAAAGAATATTCAAATGATTTCAACTGAGGATTTTAGGAGACATAACTAATAGTCACATGATTTTTACTATGACACTCTACTAATTCTACAAGTTCACTAACCTCAATATTCTTTAATATTAATGCTAATGGAATTTATTTTAATTAAGGAATACCTCTTTTAATTATTTCTGATATTGGTTTTAAACTTTGACTCAAGACCAGCAATTTTGGAGAAAAGGATAAACCAATCACAGCAATTCCATTGTTCATTTGGTACTTACTTGACTGACCAGCACAAAAAAGATGAAAGGTAAAGTTGGCGTCCCTGCCAATGATAATAATCATTGTTCTAATATTTACTTGCCCATGCTTGCATCATCAAGGAGACAAGAGAATGTTTGGGCAGAGTTTGTTTATGGCTAGATGTCCTTCCTGAAACCAACCCCACTTGGAAAGAAGAGGAATAACACACAAACACACACACACACACAACACACACACACAGATGCACATATTTGTGTGTGTATATTGAGAGAGAGAGGGGGTATCTGAGAAAGAGAGAATGAATGTGAGAGAATAGATGGAAGAGGCAGTAAGTAAAACTAATCATAATATTGAGTCTTAGAATAGGCCAAAGACTACAAATTTGGAAGAAGGAGATATTCAATAATATTGATT
Source organism: Octopus sinensis (assembly GCF_006345805.1). NCBI lineage: Eukaryota > Metazoa > Mollusca > Cephalopoda > Octopoda > Octopodidae > Octopus > Octopus sinensis. The sequence continues at coordinate 9,541,331 of NC_043010.1, read as the reverse complement.
CTAGAATGTGACTGATATTTTATTCTATCAAACCCAGGAGGATAAAAAAAAACAATGTTGATCTTTGTGGGATTTGAACTCAGAAAATCTTTATATATAAAAGTGAAGTTGTGTGTCTGTCTCCTACGATTTAGATTCCTAACTACTCCCACATTTTGCAGTGCAGCGTAACCAAAAGTGGGTATCTTATAGTTGTGATTCATATTGAGCCCTTCTGGGTATTAGCGCACGTCTACGATGTGTCTACGATTTTAAAAATAATTTACCAGCATTTTTTTCCATTTTGATGCATTTTTTCGCTATTATATTAAGGGAAGTAACTCTCTAAAAATGTCTACGATGAGTCAATGATTAAAAAACATTTACCATAATTTTTTTTCCATTTTAATGCATTTTTTGCTATTTTTTGGCTATAACTCTCTAAAAATGCTTATATAATTATTTCCCTTACAACCCGAGCAACGCCGAGCAATATGCTAGTTAGGATATAAAGTAAATACCACAAGGCATTTTGTCTCACGCTCTAATCATTCTACCAATCCTTCCACAGACTGCAGAAAAATACTTGACTTTTAGTTTACACTAGCAGTATCGCCCGGCGTTGCTCAGGTTTGTAAGGGAAATAACTATAAAGCATTTTTAGAGAGTTATAGCCAAAAAATAGCAAAAAAAATGGAAAAAAATGATGGTAAATTTTTTTTGAGAGTAAAAAAAGGTGGAGTTGCGTCCCCTGACAGTTTGCGGTTTGTGTTTTGATTCTCGACCCCATGTCGAATTTATCGTTTTTTCAGAACGGTGGAACTTTTCAAAATTGTCGCTGCGTGAGTTTGAATTATGACATTGGGCTATGTGTGTGTCAAGTTTCATCAGAATCGGTTGAAAGCCGTGGTCAGGGTGAGGGTACAAGCAAACAGACACACAGAAACACGCACAGACAAACTGCCGTTTATATATAGAGAGATTTAGGTTCTCCTTGGGATATGTAATGTTGTACGTATGCATTATGATTGACAACATATTTGCTTGGTTTTGTTGAGATATTCATGTTAATCTGTGATAACATACCATTGTTTATGTTTATGTAATTAAGGATAAAGCAAGATATGCAGATTATATCAAGTATTAAGAGACAACAGGGATTAATTTTCTTTTGATTCTTTTGATTTCTAGTTGTGATTTTGCCAGAGTTATCTTTGCATCTCATTCCTTTGCTGTGAAAATGAGCCAAATGTTTTAAATTATTTCTAAAGTGACACTTGTCACAACATGCAAGGGAAATAGCCTAGGAATCTTAAAACTGTTATTCCTTTTTCTTCCTTTTTTTTCTTTTTTTTTTTTTGTGTATAATCTTCAAAAAATCTCTTGTAGTTGACTAATAATTCATTGAAGTTGCTTCACAGAAAAATGGTTACCATTCAGTGATTGCTCTTTTAAAGAGAAACAGAGAGAGAAAGAGAGAGAGAGAGAGGTAGGCGGTGGAGACAGACTGACATTCAGACTGACAGAAAGATAGAGATAAAGAAACAGAGACAGAGACAGAAATAGACAGGCAGAGAGAGAGAGAGAGAGAGAGAGTCAGGGAGAGATAGAGAGAGAGAAGCTCTGTTGCTTTGCTTTAGGTTCTCCAATATCTTGTGAACAATTCTCATTTACCATTAAACTTATTAAATACAAGAATAACTGTTTAATATGATATGAAATGACATGGTAAACATTGTCACAGTTAACAAGAAAGCCCTCGAAGAATTTGGAATCAGTTGTAGCATTAAAGTATTTGATTGGATTAATTCTCTTCACTCTTGATTAAACAGTTAAGATTAAAAGTGCATCATTATCTCACTGGAACTAATCTCTTGGCAGTATCATTTCCTTGTTGGTGTGGAATGTTAGAAGCCACTACCTTTATCTTTAAACTACCACAATCACATATATTGACACGCTCTTCAACGATGAAATTTAATTGGGTAGCAGTAAGAGGAGAAGGAAGAGAAAGAGGAAGAGAAGGAAGAGAAGGAGGAGAGGGGGGTCGAGGAAATAGAAATCAGTTGCAGGAGTGGTGCTTGATGATTTATCACAAGTTAAGGGCACCACCTCTCTTACCTCATAATATTTCTGTAGAGATTTTACTCAGCTTCAGGCTGAAAACTTTGATATTTGCCAACTAGTTTTATTATCTCGATGTTTAACCCAGCAACTACATCATCATCGAAGTTTCCTCCTCTGTCTCTCGTTTTTGTTTCAGTTCCTTCTTTCTACAGCATCGTTTAATGAATACAGCTCACAATTCAAATGTTTATTTCAGAACAACTTTTGTTTATTTTTTTTTTGTTTTTTTGTCCATAGATATTATTTATTCAGTGAGGAAAAAATCTCTCAGAGAATAATATGCCTTAACACTCTATCTTTAGAGCATGTACTTTACTAATAAACAAATCTATTTAAATTATGGAATTTCATTGTTTGAAAGAAAAGAAATGTAAGAGAGAAGAGAAAAGATGTAAACTTATAGAAAGTGGTTCAATTTCTGAGATGAAGATACCAGAAATTAAAATATCCTCTAATATCATCATCATCATCATTATCGTTTAACGTCCGTTTTCCACGCTAGCACGGGTTGGATGGTTCAACCGGGGTCTGGGAAGCTAGGGGCAGCACCAGGCTCCAGTCTGATCTAGCAGTGTTTCTACGGCTGGATGCCCTTCCTGACGCCAACCACTCCACGAGTGTAGTGGGTGCTTTTTACGTGCCATCTGCACAGGTGCCAGGGGTGGTCTGGCATCGGCCATGATCGGTTGGTGCTTTTAACGTGCCACCGGCAGAATTGCTAATATACATGTAATTTCATATTTGGTGGAAGAACAGAGTTGACTACATAATCCTCAGTGCTTGACTGGCACTTATTTTTCAGCTTGAAAGAATGCATAGTAAAGTCAATCTTAGTATGATTCAGGCCCAGAACATTAATTCTTTAGCATTTAAAGCAGCCATATCCAACCAAAATAGTCTACCTGGCAGAAACGTTAGCATGCCAGGTGAAATGCTAAGCGATATTTTGTCTGCCGTTACGTTCTGAGTTCAAATTCCGCCAGGGTCAACTTTGCCTTTCATCCTTTCAGGGTCGATTAAATAAGTACTAGTTATGCACAGGGGTCGATGTAATTGGTTTAATCTGTGTGTCTGTCCTTGTTTGTCCCCTCTGTGTTTAGCCCCATGTGGGTAGTAAAGAAATAGGTATTTCATCTGCCGGTACGTTCTAAGTTCAAATTCCACCGAGGTTGACTTTACCTTTCATCCTTTCGGGGTCGATAAATTAAGTACCTGTTACGCAATGGGATCAATATAATCGACTTAATCCCTTTCAGATGTGGAAGATGTGCTTTGATGAATTGCATCTTACCTAAGCTGCAGGGAAAAATGGGCATCAAAATAATGAAGATGGTGATGATGATGATGAGGAGGAGGAGGAGGGGAGGAGGAGGAGGATGATGATGATGATGGTGGTGGTGGTGGTGGTGATGGTGATGATGGTGATGATGATGATGATGATGATGATGATGATGATGATGATGATGATGATGGTGGTGGTGGTGATGGTGATGATGGTGATGATGATGATGATGTGATGATGATGATGATGATGATGATGATGAGGATGATGATGATGATAAGGATGATGATGATATACACACACACATATATTTATATCTGAATCCATCCATCCATTCATCCAATCATCCCTATATGTGTGTGCATGCATGTTTGTGTGTGTGTGTGTGTGTGTGTGCGTGTGTGTCTGTTACGTGTGCGTGTGCATATACACAGCAGACACACATATCAATTATATATGATAAATAAAATAATATTTCTTCCGAGATATCCTGATAACTGATAAACTGATAAATTTCCTTCTATATGTGACTCTCCGAGATATTTGTGTTTTGACTAGGCACAGGGTGAAGAAAGATAAGGTTTTTGTGATGCTAAGATTTCTCCAAGAACATTAAGACTATGATAACATTGGAATGGTTTCAACCGAGAATTGAAACCAGGTGGTGTTTACACTTTAAAAGCATCCCCAGTTTCTTTCATTATTTTTCACAAAACGATGCGGGTTTTACGATTGAAGGAAGATAAGCACACACACATGCACACACACACACACACACACACACACACACACACACACACACGTACACACACGAAGGCTTACACATACATACATACAAGCACGTGCACACACTGTACATAGACAGTGATGGAATTAGATATGGGAAGAGAAAATACGAATAAAAATATATTTGTAAAGATATATCTCAATCTTCATCATTGGCATTATCAAACAGCCATCACTGCTACATATAGCATCTTTGCCAATATTAACCTATTTATGCATATATATATATATGTATGTATACATACATACATATATACATACATATATATATATATTATATATATATATTATATATTACTTATATATGTATATACGTGTGTGTAATATCCCTATGTATCTATATCTATATATGTTTAATATATACCTATTTTACTCTTTTACTTGTTTCAATCATTTGACTGCGGCCATGCTGGAGCACCGCCTTTAGTCGAGCAAATCGACCCCGGGACTTATTTTTTGTAAGCCCAGTACTTTTTCTATCTTATTCTGTCTTCTGCTATAGCCCCGGGCCGACCAATGCCTTGTGAGTGGATTTGGTAGACGGAAACTGAAAGAAGCCTGTCGTATATATGTATATATATATATATATGTGTGTCTGTGTTTGTCCCCCTAGCATTGTTTGACAACCAATGCTGGTGTGTTTACGTCCCTGTCACTTAGCGGTTCGGCAAAAGAGATCGATAGATAGATAGATAGATAGATAGATAGATAGATAGATAGATAGATAGATAGACAGACAGACCCAGAGTTTAGATATTTTAATGCCTGATACTTATTCAATTTTTTCTTTTGCTGAATTCCCAACTTATGGAGATGTAAGCAAATCAACACTGGTTGCCAAAGGGTGGGGTGGGGGACAATCATAAAAACACAGACACACTCACATATACACACATGCACACGCACACGCACACACACACACACACACATAGATGTATGACAAGCTTCCACACAGTTTCCATTTTCCAAATTCACCCACGAGGTATTGGTTAATGCCGGCTTTTGTGGAAGACCCTTGATGTGCTATGCCGTGTCCAACTCATGCTGGCCCTTACTCTCTGTCCCTCTCTTGTTCCCTCTCTGTTCCCTTCCCTACTTTTCTCATTAATTGCTCCTGCGTCACTCATTATTAACATCAATCACTCCCAATTGCATACCACTGTCTTAGCCATCATGACGGCTTTCCATCACACTTACTCAAATTATTCCCTCCTCTCTCACTCATCATCATCATCATTGTTCGACCGTGGTCGAGACAATGGAATTTACCATGCTACGCCAGACTTCACGGTCCATCATGGCATTACGGAGGTCCTGTTGCTGGATGCCTGTATCCCTGGAGATTACATCAGGGTAGGAGAGTGTGCGCCCTCTGGTATTGCGAGTAGATGGCTTCCAGAGGAAGAAAGTAGAAATTACCTCTTTTCCAGCTCTACAACTATGTCCAGCAAACTGGACTCTCCTACCTTTCACAAGAGATGACACAGGTGGTAGTTTCCCATATATTTGCATTTTAGTTGGATGATGCTTCCACGAGAGATTTTGAGCTCTCATAAGGAGGCGAGTGTAGGTTCCATCCAACCGCCTCTCTAATTATTAACATCCATTACTCCTCTCTCTCATCACTCTCTCATTCTCATTATTCCCACAGCTTTTTTCCTATTTTACGGCCTATGAGTCTCACTCTCTCGTTTCTCCCATCATAACACTAATGAGTTTTCTATTCAAACTCCTTGGTAACAATCATCAGGAAGATGTCTCCCTCTTCCCATCTTATTCTCTCCTGCTCTGCCATTACTTTTACCTTAATCTTTTTACATTTTTACTTTTACCTTAATCGTGTTACTCTGGTTTACTTCTATTTCTTTTCTTTCTTTCCTCTAACTCTGCTTTGTTGTTATCATTCATTTTTCTTTCACTATCTCAGTCAATTAGAATGCTTCTATCCAATATCTTTACCAACTACCCTGATATAGCTGCCTTCTTCCTTCATTCTTCTATTACTCTCTCTCCCTTCCTCTCTCTCACTCTCTTTTCTTCTTGTATTTCCTTCTTGCATTTATCACCCTAAATCTATTGTTTTACTCTTCTACCATACCCCTGTCTCTCCTCCTACTCAGCTCTGAAGGAAGAAAAGGAACAAATAAATGGAAATATTGCTGAAGATGAGAGAAAAACTGTCGTATTGGTTTTGTGAAGTGGGTAGCAACAGAAAGGGCATCTAGTTGTAGAAGCAATATCAAAAATGGAATATGGAAAAGCATTAAGATTTGACTTGAGTTATAATGACTTGTTCAACTCATGTTACCATGGGAAAGCAGAAGCAAAATGATTCTATACATATGATGTACATACAAAAACTCACACATATGTATATATATATATATATGTATATATATATATATATTATATAATATATGTATATATAAATATATATATTATAGGTATATATATATGTAGATAGATGTACATAAATGTGTTTGTGAACACACATGCTCCTATTGCACACACGTGCATACACACATATATACATATATACACCACACATATATCATACACACATACATATATGTGTGTATATATATCATACATATATATCCATATAGTTCAAATCATATATATATTGACAGACAGATAAGTGATATATATATATACATATATATATTTACATATATATATATATATATATATATATATATATCTATATATATATATATATATATATATATATTATATTATTTATATATATATGCATATTCATATCATTACATAAATATTATATATATGTTCCTATTTAAAAGACAGTGCTTTCGCGAGCACACTTTTATGACAAATATTTCCATTTGCCTTTTCAAAGCACCACCAAAAAGTACCAAACGTTTGAATGCTATCATCATATGTGTTGTGTTTGATTAGCTAAACAGAGATGGAAATATTCCAATGGAATTCAAGGAACCAAAAAAGTAGAAGCTATTCTCTGCAAGAGACACTGATGAAGATGATTGCGAAGATAGGTGATGATAAATGTAGGAAAAATGCAAAACTACAAACAAGTATACAAATTAAAAAAAAAAATAATAGAAGAACACAAAAGAAGAAAGTTGTATTATGACAACTTAAATGAAAGCAATTTTTTTTTTTCAATTTGTGTAGAGTGGTGCATCAAGGATAATTCTTTGGACCAAAGCAAAGAAAAGCAATTTGATTCCTTAGATAATATTTTAAAAGAACAGAGTAGAAGAAAAAAAAAAACAAAGAAAAAAGAAAGAATGAAGAAATAATAGATGAAAAAATAAATTAAAAGGAAAGATATGAACGAAATTTTCTGGCAATATTCTCTAGTGAATGAATCAAACAGAAAAAAGTTTTGTTCTGAAAGATATATCAGAATGAATTTATTTTATGGGAGATAATAACAGCTAGTAAGAGTGAAAATATAAATAATATGACAAAAGAGATAAAATGAAGGAAAGACTTAAAAATAAAGGGAAAAGTGTATGTATGTATGTATGTATGTACGCGTATGTGTGTGAGAGAGAGTGTGTGGGGGCTCAGAGAGATGGAAGATAGATAGATATAAGACAGAAAAAAGAAAACACAGTTAAAATATATGAGATTGATAATTAAGATGAATGAAAAAAAGCTTGAGTGAGTAATAGGGAGAGAGATGAAGTGAGAGAGAGAGATGAAGAGGAAGACAGAGGGGGATAGAGAGGTTGAGTAAGAACGAATGGGAAGCAGAGAGTGGCAGTAAACAAGAAAAGTTGAAGGTTGAGAGATGCTTTAGTAATCAGAGAGAAGGAGAGAGAGAGGAGGGAGAGAAGGAGAATACTGAAGAAGGAGAGAAAAAGAAAAACAAAGACTTGAAAGACTGACACAGACAGAGATAAAGAGAGGGAAAGGGTAAACAAAACAGAATAGAAGGTAAAAGCATGAAAACAGAAAGAGGGAAAAGAGAGTGTGAAAGAGTGCGAAAGAGTGCAAGAGAGAGAAAGAGAGAGAGAAAGGGAAGGAGAGTAATTAATTACAGGATAGGAAGCAATGTGTTAGTATCAAGCCAGGAGAATGACAGGTGAAAGAAAGGTGGGAAGAGAGAGAGAGAGAGGAGTGGAAGAGGAGATGATTCAAGCAAGTGGCAAGAGTAAAAGGAGAAAAAGAAAGAAAGAGAAAATAAGAAAGAATCTCTTTAAAAATGGAGTAGGAGGGAAAACTTAGGATTGAGAAAGTGGGGAAGAATAAAATGACTGTGACAGCAAAGGGAAAGGAAGAGTAGAAGTGGGAGGAAAACAGAAGTTTGAAAACTGAATGTAGAAGGAGTGGGAGCAGGAGGAGAGAAAAGGAGTGAAAGGGTTGTTTTTGCTGTTTAACCCTAAGTTAGCTCTGACCAGGTAGCCCAAGGATTAAAAATATTCCATCTTTGATCATCCTATCTTATTTAAATTGTGTATACAGATGATATACTGTGGATTGTTTTTTTTTTTTTTTTTTTTCAAGATGGAAGAGAGGGATTTGAAAGTTGGCTATTATTTCTAGCCAAATCAAATGACCAGGTAGATAGTTCTCATAACTGGGTTGTGAATGAAAGTGTAATAAAGTAAAAGAGAGTGAATAAAAAGTTGTTTTTTTTAAATGGAGATGAAAGGAAAGAAGAAAAGAACTGAAGAAATACAAAGAGAGAATGTAGGAGGGAGAGGGAGGGGAGAGAGTGTGTGAGAGAGAAGGGGGGAGAGAGAGGAGGGAATAGAAAAGACATACTAAGAATTATGATTGAGTTTGTAAAAGATGGGAAAAACAGGAGGAAAATAAAAGATAAAGATGAGAGGGGACGAGAAAAAAAAAGACAGTAAGAGAATGAGAGAATGGCAAAGAGAGGAGGGTACAAAGGAATACAGGAAAAGAAAGAATATTACAGAAAAGTAGGCGGGGAAATACAAGGTGGTAGGGGGTAGTGGTGGGGAGAGAGAGAGGAAAGTATGGTGGTGAGAGTTGATAGAAAAACTCAAAAGAGACAGTTGTGTGCAAATCATGTGTGAAACACTGCTATTTCTCCTTCAGTAGTGATCAAACTCATAGCTAGATTGATGTTTTAACTACACACACCTTTTTGACAGGCAGTACAGAGCTTTGTTCAATATTTTCTACATGACTGAAACCACCTCAAACACCAACTCCAGTACAACCCCCCACCCCACCACCACCACCAACATGCCTCCACTAAAACTACCACCGCTACTACCGCCACCACTACCAGGTGTCTCTATAAGGTTGTCTGGTCTGCTAGATATAGTAGTAAAATCTCTTTCAGATTCCACCCTACATTCTCTCTCTCTCTCATTCACTCTTTTTCACTTTCTACACACACACACACACATATATATATATATATATATATATATATATATATATATATATATTATATATATATATATTTATATATATATATATATATATATATATATTATATATATATATATATATAATATATATATAAATAATATATATATATATATATATATATATATATATATAAATATATATATATATATAAATATATAAATATATATATATATATATATATATATATATATATATATATATATATATATATACATACATACATATATATGTGTGTGTGTTTGTGTGTATGTATGCATATATATGTAGTAGGTATATATATATATGTGTGTGTGTGTATGAATGTATATATATGTTGTGTTGTCACGCATATATATAAATATAAATGTATGTATGTATAGATATATATATATTATATATATATATATATATACATATACATATTATTATATATATATATACACAACACACACACACACATATATATGTATATAATATATATATATATATATACTATATATATATATATATATGTATACATACATATATATACACACATATATATGTATGCTCACACACACACACATGTATATATGGGCATGGCTGTGTGGTAAAATGTTTGCTTACAAACCACATGGTTCCTGGTTCAGTTCCACTGAGAGGCACTTTGGACAAGTATCTTCTAAAATAGCCCTTAGCTGAGCGAAGCATTGTGAGAGGATTTTGTGGATAGAAACTGAAAGAAGCCCATCATATGTATATATAAGTAGTGGGGAGAAGAGACTGTGGTTTGTGTTTGACACTCACTATCACTTGATAATCAGTGTAGGTCTGTTTAGCGGTTTGGCAAAAGAGACTGACAAAATAATTACTAAGATTTTGAAAAAAAATATCAATTCTGTAGTATTGAAGGTGGTGCCCCAGCTTGGCCACAGTCCATTGACTGAAACAAGTAGAGGATAAAGGATTGACATCTCTCTCTCTACACATATACATAATTTCAGGTTTAATCCCACTGCATGGGTATATTGTGTCTTTTTAATATAAAAATGGAGTTTCTTTCATATGTTTGTTCCATCAGAATTGACTGAGGGACAAATAACAACAACAGGGTGAATCACTTTGTAGTCTCTCAGCCTATGTTGAAGCTTTTGCTTCATAGATGAGGTCATAATAAGACAGAAACATGTTGTCAACCATGCTTGTCAAAATAATTAGAATGATATGATTAATGGTGGCTAATATTGTACTTCATTGTTTTCACCATATAACTTAGCTTTTTAAATTGCCCTTCTATCAAATATATTAACACCAACATAAATATGAAAATTGATCTTTTGCTTCAATAAAAATACTTTATTATCATCAATGCTAATGTTACTGCTGATGTAGTTGTAGATGTAGCAGTGTCAGTTTTTGTTTTTGATGTATTTTATTCTTTTACAGGTTCCAACAGCTGTTAGGTCTTAAAAGAATACAGGCGGTGAGCTGGCAGAAACGTTAGCACGCCAGGCGAAATGCTTAGCGGCATTTCGTCTGTGTTATGTTGTGAGTTCAAATTCCGCCGAGGTCGACTTTGCCTTTCATCCTTTTGGGGTCGATAAATTAAGTACCAGTTATGCACTGGGGGTCGATGTAATCGACTTAATACCTATGTCTGTCCTTGTTTGTCCCCTCTGTGTTTAGCCCCTTCTGGGTAATAAAGAAATAGGTCTTGAAAGAATTAAGACATTGGAAAGGAAAAAAATCTTTGCAGTATGAGTTCTAGATTTTTGCATTCTAAGTTTAAATCCCACTTGGGTCAGCTTTGCCTTACATCCTTTCAGAGATGTTAAAATAAAGTACCGATTAAGTGCAAGGCTAAATATTATCAGCAAACACCTCCCATCACAATTGCTTTCCCTGTACCTAGATCAGAAACCAATAATTTGTAAATACACTCTTTTTTCGTTTCTTTTGTATGGAAGTAAAATTTCTCCTTTGATTAACAATATTTTAATTACTGCAGGCCTTGGTATTTTACCAGTGCTTTTCTCTGCAATTTTTGTCACTACAAAATTTTAATTACTGCAGGCCTCGGTACTTTTCCAGTGTTTTTCTTTAGGATTTGTGTTGCTAGGTCTATCACTAGTATTAAATCTATGCACCCCTGCCACTGGATGTCCTGTCATATGAAGATAAAGTGTAAGCTTCAGCAATTTTTCTGGACAAAATCCATGAGGATTTTTTTGTTTTATTTCATAAAAAAATAAATAATAGATTTCCGCTGAAATGCCGCCCCAAATATTTTAGGCAGACTGCCATTTTGGTGTTGCTTTCTCTCAAGGACATCAGCATGCTGTTTCGATTTTCATCCATGAGTTTGCCATCAGAAGTGAATTATAGCATTTCACATAATGGCCTTTTTTTTTAAAGAAGAGCTTCTTCAAAAACATTAGGATTCAAGAGAAGAATTTGTTGCATGTCAAATAGATTCAGTGATATAGAGGAATAAGAAATCTATCATTTTGGCTATTTCTTTTTAACAGTGGAAAGAAAAAGATTTATTCTTGCTGCCACAGCCCCTTACAAATTTCCTCACATTTCCAAATTTACATTACAATTCCCTTTTCCTCACAACACATGAACTTATTCCATTCTGAGATTTTCATTAGCTGACTTTTGTTGATACAGATCAGCACTAATTTCTTAGGGACTCAAGGTTTTTGTTCACTCCTAAACTTACAAAATTTTTTACGCGACAAATCACAGTGATTATATATATATATATACATATATATGTGTGTGTGTGTGTGAGTGTGGAGATAATTGATGTTGAAGCCTCTTTCAT